>NC_141024.2:77645000-77852500 GCF_052040795.2 Danio rerio | reverse complement strand
AAGGAACTAAGGGTTTACATACATTGTTATGATAGGATAATAACTTGATAATATGTTACTCATTCTAACTTCTGCCACATATAGCTTCATACAAGTATTTAACATATATAATCAGTGCTTTACATATTCAGTTATTCTACACAATCAGCCATTCAGTAGCCTTCTCCAAGTGTTGCTTCTGTGCAGGCATACTCATATTACACAGTATTTTTAACACATGCTGGCATGTTTGCTGCAAACACTACATACATTTTGAGAAGAGAAAATTAACTGCTTTACACTTAGAAAATACTACACACTGAGAGAATAGAAATCTTCTTCAATCCCTCCTCTTAAGACTTTAGTCTTAATATTATTGTCTTTTAACCCAAAGTGCAATTTCATAATCCAGTTCTCTTAATTACCTCTATGTAGTGACTGATATTAGCCACATAGCTGTTATCAATTGACTAGATTATGCCACCGCACTTTGACAGAAGTCCAGCCAAACATCTCCCCTCTCTTTTGATTTGAATGAAGTAAAAGACTGTACTCTGTTTTTCTCTTAACACATCAAAGACAACAATGTTTTAAGCATAAGTATTCAGTTGGTTCAGTGCTAGCTGCTGGTTTTCACACTCATGTAGGATATACTGAAGTGATATTATATATAGGTACCATAAAAGCAATATGCAAACAAATTCAATATACAAACATAAAAAGCATCAAATGTGATCTTGATCTTTGGTCATCCTTGTTTCTCTTCTTCTAAGCTACCAGCATCTTCACTTGACTTTAATAGATGTTAATGGAGATGTGTGGGTGAGTGTCTGAGTTTTGAAATCTGCAGTTGTGCATTCATCATCCCTTGACTTGTGGCACTGCTGTATGTGGTATTCAGGCATATTATCAGAATCACTCTTTACTTTGTTCTGATTAACTTCTCCTTCCACACGTTGCACTTAGTAGTTTAGAGCTTTAGAATATTCAGGCTCCTCTGTTTCCGGTCAGCTTTCCCTTGCTGGAGTTGTTTCCTTTCGCTCCTTTGAGGCATTGGTACCTCATCAATGGCATCCACTTTGGCAGCTGTTGGATTTGCCCTCATCCAGATATGGTCCTTTCCTCCTGAGTTCTCCAGAGCATCCTCAGATAGACTCAATCACCTAGACCAATTAGACCTTGTATCACTGCTCTCTCACATGGCTCCTTTCTGGTTTCCTGCACAGATATCGCTTTGCACATGGCAATTATTTGTTTCTTCATAAAAGTCCCTACTGCATTAGACATCTTTGCAAACCATTCCAAGAGTTATGTGCACGGTTATATGTGAGATTATATGCCAGGTTTTATGCAAAGTTTCATGTGGTTTCTTGCAAGGGTCATGCTGTTTCTTGCAAGGTTTCTTTCAAGGTTTCTTTCAAGGGTCGACCCAATAGCAGTTCATGCGATGCAGTGTTAGATGCCTGTTTCTGTCAGTTTCCATGCCATCATTCACCAATGCACTTGTTAACACATTAATCCCATTAAGTTTATTATTTTCACATATTTCATTGAGCGTTGGTCTTGATGGATCATCTTCATCTCTTTCAGCCATTTCTGGTAATTGAGCATAATACAATTATTCTCTCTTTTTTGCTTTATTCATAATTTTTCATACTCCTTTAGATGTTTTTATTTATTGATCATTCATTAACTTCATGAATACTTTATGAATGCAAACCCATTATGAACTTATTTCTGAAGGCATTTCAAAATTTAGGAAGTACTTCTTTTGTCACAAATGTAATAACTGTTCCAGCTTCATAATTTGCTTTTGCTACCATCTCCAATCATCTACTCATCATAGTTTCTCAACTGTGCTTGTTTACAGAATAATTCTCTATCCAGTCAACACCAAAAACAGTCATCATCTCACTGTTTGGAGCAATGGTCTCCAGTGAAGTCTTTTAATTGAACTAGAGCTCTGTGAAGTTGCAGATAATTTAATCATCCACATATTGTGACAGAGTCCCTCCTAAGATCGTCTCACTTATTATAACCCTTTATGCATTCTGGTGTATACAGTATATGCTATTCACCAAGCTACACAAGTACAAACAAGTTTCTACCCTCCTCTGGTAGTTACCTAAAATAAACTCAATAGAAACTAAGCACTTAATATATTTACCATCCAAAAGAACATGTCTTCACATACAATATGAACTTCAGCTGGAAAATCTTTTCTTATTGATTTTCTTAAATCATAACCTAAACATAATCTTGTTTTGTCTTCATATGTAATTATTGCCTTTAAATTCCATCAAAAATTATTAGTCATTTATACATTTATTACTACTTTAAATTTCAATTTAAAAATAAATGTCTAAGACAGATTGCATATTACAGTATCTAGATGTTTCTATTAGTGCTCTTATATTTTTACACTTTTCAATAGAGTTTTATACCTATTTCAGCATTTAGTGGTTTTCTTTCTGGACAGATCTGCATCTAATCCATTTTAACCCTCACTGTGCTGGCTGATTTTATCTGCATCTCAGTCCTGTAATGACAATCATTTAGTTGGAATTTGACACTTCTTTCTTTTACTAATTAATTTTCTAAGCTATATATTAATTCATTTTTTGTCATTGAGTTATTTTGGTTTGGCTCATAATTATTTCCTAAGGCATTCCCATTAAACTAGTTGTTCATACAATTTTGATGCACTTTTTTATCAGCTGACTAAAACTTACTGTATGCTTTGTAAATTTCTTTTTGCTCTGTTTTAACTATTATTCCTTAATATTTTCTTCTAATTATTTTTCACATATGTTTTCATGTAAAACATGATCTTTTTCTTAAACACTTTTCTCTTTCAATTTGTTTTATAGTAATTTAGAAGTATTACTTTTTGACCTTATGTCCTGTGAATTAATTTCAAATTGTTATTTCAATCTTTCCTTTAACTATAAATCATTTTTCTAAATTTAAATCTCTTTCCAGTTTTCAATATCTAATCTTGATTTAGGCCATTCACAATAAGATTATGTTAAGATATTTCCTTTACTTAGTTTTAACTTAAATACTTAATTCCTTCCTTATTTATTCTCCAAATTATGTATAGCCTTATCAAAAGCTTTTTCTCTTTTTCTTTAGATACCACCCTGCATTGTAATTTATCCTTCTATGTTTAAGGACTTTTATGATTAAACCTATTAAAACTTAAACCTAAATTATTTAACATTCAACATAATATATCATTCAATATTTAAAGTTTCACATTGAAATGACCTTATAACACTTTTTCTTACTTAAAAATTTGCATGATAATAATTTCTCTCAAATTGACAGGAGTCTGATTTGATACAAGAATGGGTAGCTACACTTTTGTTCTTAATTTTCCTTCTGTAATGCTTGAACGTAATTTGGACTTTAGGAGCTACTTTGAGATGGACTGTCAGACTATCCCCCCTCGCAACCTGAGACAACTAGCTCCAGATTGGTGTCTTTTCTTTTCAGTGTTTCCCCCTCTCTCTTTGGGCTGGCTTCTTTCTTTGACTCAGCTGATGTAAAGTTCTGGTGGAGCGTTTTTTCTTTGATCAGTTCATCAGTCTCTTGTTAGTGTCTCTTTTGAATGTCTCTGAACAAATGTAGCTTTTTCAGTCCTCAGTAAATCCTGAGTATGCAGTGCCTGCATCACTGCTGTAGCATGTCACAAGTGTCCACAGCCATTTTGCTCTTTGTGTTTTTTCACACACCTTTCCATTTGCCAGTATACTCAGATGTCTGGTAGGTACGAGACTACAGTCCCCCAAAGTTCATCCATATGTCCTCTTAATTAATATATATAGAATTTAGCTCATGACTTAATAAATTTTTTTTTTTCCCCCACTTTTTCCTTCATCAAATAAAGACTCCTTTTATCCATTTTTTTATTAATTAATTTATTTATTTATCTATTTTAGTTTACTGTTTAACAACTTATTTTTTCTAATTCTCAATCATTTTTATCATATGTAAATATACTTAATTTTCTATTTGTTAAATGTTCTTATAATTAATTTCTTTGGCTTCAGATTGTGCTTAACTTATTTTTCCTAATTTATTCTAGTGCTTCCTCACTAGTTACATTACATCTTACATTATGTAATTTCTCTAACATTTCCATATACCTGTTTTAATTCATCAGTACTATATGGTGGCCTAATGTCTAATATACCTGTTCAAAATCCTTACTGCAATAGCTTCAAGTTCATAGTACTATTTAAACTTTACATGTTTGTTTACTTAAAGCATTTTTCCTATCTGAAATGCAATTTTTAATTCTCAATTACCTTTTAAGTACATAAAATATTAACTATATAATTTTTGAACTCACTATGATGTTCTTTCATGTCTCCTCAGTGTCTATGCTTTACATCTGACTCACTGCTTTTACTACAAATAGCTGTTGGCTCAGATGACAGCCTGTAGCTGACTTTAAACAGATGACAACAGTCAACTTACTCCACAACAATTTTTTATTGCACTTAAACATAATTTATCTTTTAAAGCCAAATCTTGTTTTCTTCAAAATGTTACTGTTTTTTTTCTAATTTTTATTTTATCTCTTTAATATATATTTTTAAACATCTTCTCTTTTTATTCTATTAAACAATGTTTGGACTTCTTTTTTCTCCATTTTCCTGTGCTTCTTTTCCTTTTCAAAAATTAGCATTTTTGTCTCTTAGATTTTCCTAATTCATTTTTTTTTTCATTATCATCATTAACTTATCTTTTTTTTATATATATATACTGATTTAGTAAATTTATTTCCTGATCAATATAACTATTAATCTCCATATGTAGTTATTTCCATGCTTCAATTTTTGAATTTCTTAATATTTATTAGTATAGCTTCCAGTTGCATTTTTATTAACACTTTTTATTTATTAAATCTTATTCTATCATGTATATTTTCTTATTTCATTTATCTTATTACATTACTTTATATTTCTATTTATTTAATACCTTATAATATTTCTTTACTCTTTAGCTTCTATCTGTCCTGTGAAACTTTTGTTCTTAAAATAGACAGATTCTTACCACTCCTGAAGCAGACCTTCTTTCAGACTGTCGACATGTCAGGAATTTCAGTCACCTCTCTGCCTAGTTCATACTTAAAAACACTTCAAACACACAGAGATTATTCAGAAAAATGTTTAACTAGTATATATTCTTCTTTTCAGTCTGTGTCTTTCAAATGCAATATGATCTCAATTAATTTTATGAGGCTTAAACCTCCTCTGTATCACAATCTCTTCCCTAAACTGCATCACTCTCTATCTTATTGTTCTTAAATCACACAAAATATGCAGTCCTTCTTTTATATTATAATATAAAACCATAATTCTTTTAAACTCACTCTTATTGCAAACATACTTCTAAACACAATCATACTTCTCACTCATTCTAACTCATCTCTTACACTGTGTAACCTGAACCTCACCTCTATTCTAGTCTCTCTAGATCAAAGGTGATAGCTTTTAAGCACCCCAGCAACACAGACAAATACACAAATACTTACAATTACATACATACACCTCACTCCTCTTGAGTGACCTGTCCGAACAGCCTCTAACCTTAGAGCTATAACCACAGAATTCTCCACTACACTCCTCTTGAGTGACCTGTTACTTCTGCTCCCGTCTTTACTGTCCTTCAGTAAAAATAGCATTTCACAGGATTTGTGCCTTTTTTCCCCCAGCCTCCTGAATAATAATATTTATTATTATTAAAACAGAACGGGTACTCCGAGGTCTTTGCGCGCTTCTCTCTACTTTATTAATCTGCTTCCTCTTAACTTAAAAATGCTCTATGCATATTCTTCATAATATTAAAAAATTTCCCAAACATGAGTAACAGTTACTAGTTAACGTTTATCCTATCCGTCAAGGCCCTCTTAGGAAAACACAGATCATTTGCATGCAAATTGTTATTTTCTTCTGGTATTCAAAACCCCTTTGTTTTCCTTTCATATCTTTACTTTTTAGTTTTACTTGTAGTTCGTTATAGCTGGAGAAACAGTTCAAGTGACTTTTTACCGTTACAAGCAGGTCCTTGGTAGAAAAAACACAAACTTATAAGCTTAAAATTGCTTACCGTTTTTTATCGTGGCCACATATTTGTGTTTTTCCTCCAAGCCCCAGCATGTCCAGTGTCACCCGTTTGTCTCTTTCCAGCCCCACATTGGGCGCCATTTGTCGTAAATTTTGACTTATCAATTAGAAATTATCAGACCAGAGGTTTTGAATATCAGAAAATAGACTTATTCTCCATAATAAAGCCGAGAAAGAGCAGAGCAGACCCCAGAGCATTCTGAAGTCTCTCCTGGACACCTTCCAAAGTCTCTCCTGCTCCTTCTGAAGTCTCTCCTGCACCTTCTGAAGTATCTGTGTTTGTTACAATTTTTATACAGGATTATTTGACACACCCCTAAGTCTCTTTTTAACTCTTGACCATTTTTGAATAGGTTTCTAGTCTAAGGAGTCCTGCTATTCTTGGCTCTCAGCCCACTAGCTCATGTCAGCAGAGATGTTACAGGTCTATGTCAGCAAAGTATAGATGCAACTTATGCAAAAGGATTAAGTGTTTACATACATTGTCATGAAAGCATAATCACTTGATAATATGTTACTCATTCTAACTTCTGACACATATAGCTTCATAGAAGTATTTAACCTATATAATCAGTGCTTTACATATTCAGTTATTCTACACAATCAGTCACTCAGCCTTCTCCTAGTGTTGCTTCTGTGCAGGCACTCTCATCTTACACAGACATATCACTGTATTTTTAACACACGCTGGCATGTTTGCTGCAAACACTACATACATTTTGTGAAGAGAAAATTAACTGCTTTACACTTAGAAAATACTTCACACTGAGAGAATAGAAATCTTCAACAGCAGCATTTTGCTGACTGAAGGGTGGTTATGTAGTGTGTTTTATTTTTAATCATGGACAGATTCCCCGGCAACGACATGGAAATGGAGGGACTTGCAAGAAAGGATAAAGAAAATGGGCTGGATAATAGACGAAGAGGTAAAGAAAATGGACTTGACAACAGACAAAGAGATAAATAAAATGAAGAGCCCGGCCAACGAAGAGGTGAGAAAGGTAAGGATAAGCAAGAGGTACAAAGAAGAGTATGCACAAAGGAAGCAACAGTAACTGTAGAAGTAGAAAATGTAAAAGATGCAAGAAGATTTGATATAACCAAAGCAGTCACGGAGCTGATTGGAGAAGGAAGAATGCTGGCGGTGAGACCCAAACAAACCAAGGGAGTATGAAGTAACAATGGAGACTGAAGATGACACCGAAATTTTAATAGACAATGGATTGACAATTAAAGGAGTGAAATCTGAAGTACGGAGGTTACAAAACAGAGACTATGTTGTTTCGTTCAAGCATCTGCCTGTTTACCTAGCTGATGAAGAAATTTTAAGCAAGCTAGAGAGATGGGCAGTTTTCTCCATATCTAAAATTAAAAGAAGATTGTATCCTGGCACAAACATAGAAGATGGAACAAGGTTTGTAAAAAACAGATTTCCGGAAGAGATGGTCTCCTTACCATACAGTACCAAAATCGAGTCGGCGGAAGCGCCACAGCACTTTAGAGTCATGCACACCAATCAGGTAAAAACCTGTCGACTATGCATGAGCTCAGAAAATGTGATGAAGGAACGCCCAGAATTCAGGTGCTTCAAATGTGACGAAAGGGGACATTTCGCAAGGACCTGTACAGCTGTGTCGGGCCCGGATTGTAAATTGGCCCTAATACCTGCAGGGAGCTTGTCACGCTGAGTTGGCTTTGTCCGCTCGATTGACCAACGCGTACGCCTTGTTTTCTCCTTGCAGGCCTAACTTCGCTGGTGAAAGAACTTGTGGGGTTTCTGTAGTGTAGTGGTCATCACGTTCGCCCAACACGCGAAAGGTCCTCGGTTCGAAACCGAGCAGAAACAGTGCTCTTCTTTTGGCGAGAAAATAATAGCATCCACTGCCGCACCAGCAATGATCGTCGACAGGCACCCAATCAAAAAGGGTTATCAGCTCGATTTGCCTGAAGGTTTCCGCAGTGTAGTGGTTATCACGTTCGCCTCACACGCGATAGGTCCCCAGTTCGAAACTGGGCGGAAACAACGTCTGGCTTTTATGACAATTGTCAAATCAGGCTTCTGTTGAGTACTGACGTTCACTGAAAACATTCTTTCTGCAGAGCGGTGTGAGGCTAGAAGTTTGAATTCAGCTCAGTGTTTACCGCCCCTCGCGGTGTCGCAAACTTGCGTAGAATCTGATTTCTTTTAGCTTTGTGTTGTGCATGAGCAGGTGGCCAGTGCGTTTGCTGGCCCTTCACGGTGCAGACCGTACAAGACAGCTCTATAAAAAAAAGACTATAAATACTTGAAGCAGCACTGGCCTATTGGTTTCCGTAGTGTAGTGTTTATCATGTTTGCATTACACGCTAAAGGTCTCCTGTTCGAAACTGGGCGGAAGCATACAATTAGCGGACACTTTTGTCCAAAGCGACATACAATAGTGGAGGTATTCAACAAGACGAGGCAATGCATACGAAAAAGGGCTATTTATTCCAAGTAATTTGTTTGTGCTCAGAGAATTTAGTGCTGGAGTAGGAGTTTCGTTTTCTTTAGAGAGAGGGATATTCACTGGGGTTCGGGTGTACTCCGAAGAGATGGGTGTTAGCTGTCGTTTGAAGGACACCAGTGTATCCGTAATCCGAGTGGGAATGGGAAGGTGATTCCACCAGCGTAGAACATTGAATGAAAACATTGCGGAAAGTGACTTTCAGTCTCTCTGCGATGGCACCACAAGACAGTGCTCTCACCCTAACCGGAGGCTCCTGTGGTTATCACGATGGCTTTACAAGCGGAGGGTCTCCTGTTAGAAACTGTGCGGAAACGTTCAGATTTGCTTTTACGCACATTCTCCATTGGCTCTCTGCTCACTGGATGATCCACGATACAAGGGCATGGATCTATCAAATGTCATGACTTGACGTTGTACGAGGATTTGACGAAAAAATGCCCTGCAAACCTTAAAAATCAACGCCATCCCAGGACAATTCTTTTGATCCCCTTTCGGTGCACTTGCATTAAAGCCCGCGTGATGCAGCGCTTGGTCAGTGCTACTGTATCATTCGGACATGGTGACAGAGAGTTAAAGACTTCAGCCTGAGCGCACTGCCACAGGTTCGGTTTGTCAGAAGTGGGATTCGAACCCACGCCTCCAGGGGAGACTGCGACCTGAACGCAGCGCCTTAGACCGCTCGGCCATCCTAACATGCAAACTTGGCAGGAGCTGTCTCCTGGGAGCCACAGCGCAGTACCGTGACATGGAATGTGGTGTTTCACAGCTTGCCCAGCTCATTGGCGCAGCAGGCAGCTAAGCTGTGCTCGCCTCCGGGGGCTGCGCCTGGTTTCAAAAGCCAACACTTGACAGCATCATTGCTTACAGCCACACCACCCTGAGGGCGCTATAGAGCAAACAGGAAGTAAGTTGGCAGCAGTAAGGAGAGAAAGGCTCTCCCCATTTTGTTTGTCTACCTTTTTGTTTATTGACCTTGAGCGTCTTTGTTGGTTTGTTTTGTTTTTGTCTTTAAAAACCACCTAACAGCAGCATTTTACTGACTTGAGGGTGGTTATGTTGTGTGTTTTATTTTTAATCATGGACAGATTACCCGGCAACGACATGGAAATGGAGGGACTTGCACGAAAGGATAAAGAAAATGGGCTGGATGATAGACGAAGAGATAAAGAAAATGGACTTGACAACCGACAAAGAGATAAATAAAATGAAGAGCCCGGCCAACGAAGAGGGGAAAAAGGTAAGGATAAGCAAGAGATACAAAGAAGAGTATGCACAAAGAAAGCAACAGTAACTGTAGACGTAGAAATGTAAAAGATGCAAGAAGATTTGATATAATCAAAGCAGTCACGGAGCTGATTGGAGAAGGAAGAATTCTGGCAGTGAGACCCAAACAAACAAGGAAGTATGAAGTAACAATGGAGACTGAAGATGACACCGAAATTTTAATAGACAATGGATTGACAATTAAAGGAGTGAAATCTGAAGTACGGACATTACAAAACACAGACTATGTTGTTTCGTTCAAGCATCTGCCTGTTTACCTAGCTGATGAAGAAATTTTAAGCAAGCTAGAGGGATGGGGAGTTTTCCCCATATCTGAAATTAAAAGAAGATTGTATCCAGGCACAAACATAGAAGATGGAACAAGGTTTGTAAAAAACAGATTTCCAGAAGAGACGGTCTCCTTACCATACAGTACCAAAATCGAGACGGCGGAAGGGCCACAGCACTTTAGAGTCATGCACACCAATCAGGTAAAAACCTGTCGACTATGCATGAGCTCAGAAAATGTGATGAAGGAACGCCCAGAATTCAGGTGCTTCAAATGTGACGAAAGGGGACATTTCGCAAGGACCTGTACAGCTGTGTTGGGCCCGGATTGTAAATTGGCCCTAATACCTGCAGGGAGCTTGTCACGCTGAGTTGGCTTTGTCCGCTTGATTGACAAACGCGTACACCTTGTTTTATCCTTGCAGGCCTAACTTCGCTGGTGCAAGCGCTTGTGGGGTTTCTGTAGTGTAGTGGTCATCACGTTCGCCTAACATGCGAAAGGTCCTCGGTTCGAAACCGAGCAGAAACAGTGTTCTTCTTTTGGCGAAAAAATAATAGCATCCACTGCCGCACTAGCAATGATCGTCGACAGGCACCCAATCAAAAAGGCTTATCTGCTTGTTGTGCCTGTAGGTTTCCGTAGTGTAGTGGTTATCACATTCGCCTCACACGCGAAAGGTCCCCAGTTCGAAACTGGGCGGAAACAACCTCTGGCTTTTATGACAATAGTCAAATCAGGCTTCTGTTGAGTACTGACGTTCACTGAAAAGATTCTTTCCGCTGAGCGGTGTGAGGCTAGAAGTTTGAATTTAACTCAGTGTTTACCTCCCCTCGCGGTGTCGCAAACTTGCGTAGAATCTGATTTCTTTTAGCTTTATGTTGTGCATGAGCAGGTGGCCAGTGCGTTTGCTGGCCCTCCACGGTGCAGACCGTACAAGACAGCTCTATAAAAAAAGTCTATAAATACTTGAAGCAGCACTGGCCTATTGGTTTTCGTAGTGTAGTTTTTTTATCATGTTTGCATTACACGCTAAATGTCTCCTGTTCGAAACTGGGCGGAAGCATACAACTAGCGAACACTTTTGTCCAAAGCGACATACAATAGTGGAGGTATTCAACAAGACGAGGCAATGCATATGAAAAAGGGCTATTTATTCCAAGTAATTTGTTTGTGTTCAGAGAATTTAGTGCTGGAGTAGGAGTTTCGTTTTCTTTAGAGAGAGGGATATTCACCGGGGTTCGGGTGTACTCCGAAGAGATGGGTGTTAGCTGTCGTTTGAAGGACACCAGTGTATCTGTAATCCGAGTGGGAATGGGAAGGTGATTCCACCAGCGTAGAACATTGAATGAAAACATTGCGGAAAGTGACTTTCAGTCTCTCTGCGATGGCACCACAAGACAGTGCTCTCACCCTAACCGGAGGCTCCTGTGGTTATCACGATGGCTTTACAAGCGGAGGGTCTCCTGTTAGAAACTGTGCGGAAACGTTCAGATTTGCTTTTACGCACATTCTCCATTGGCTCTCTGCTCACTGGATGATCAACGATACAAGGGCGTGGATCTATCAAATGTCATGACTTGACGTTGTACGAGGATTTGACGAAAAAATGCCCTGCAAACCTTAAAAATCAACGCCATCCCAGGACAATTCTTTTGATCCCCTTTCGGTGCACTTGCATTAAAGCCCGCGTGATGCGGCGCTTGGTCAGTGTTACTCTATCATTCGGACATGGTGGCAGAGAGTTAAAGACTTCAGCCTGAGCGCACTGCCGCAGGTTCGGTTTGTCAGAAGTGGGATTCGAACCCACGCCTCCAGGGGAGACTGCGACCTGAACGCCAGCTGCTGAAGGATTGTCCATCAATATTTCACAAATGTTGAAGATGAGAGCCAATCAGAGGGATTCGCTCCAACATTGTAGCCAATCACGGTGCAGCATCTCAACATTTGTAGCCAATCGCTGACTGTAATTCTCAACATTTTCAACATTTGACCAATCAGAGTCGAGGCAATGTTAAAGCCGGGGAAGGAACTTTTCCAAGATTCACCGCTAGGTGTGTAGTCAGACAGGCTAGTCAGATGTCAATCAATTTTTCGAACTGAGCCGAAGGTACACGAAAGAAAAAACGGGGTCCTCTGGAGGCGGGTCAGAGGTCAAAAAAGTTCCTTGACCTTCAGTGATTTTCGACAAACAGCATCATTCGACAGAGTACAGCATCGTTTTGTTTAAAGTATAGGACTTTTTTCCGATAATGATTTCTTAAAAAGGTAAGAAAATCTTCATAATTGCACATATTTATGTTTTAGTGTGTTGTATTTCAAATTTGGATACTTTAATCTAAAACCGTTTAATTTCTAGGAGAAAAAATGTCTGGAAAATCTCATAAAGCCATGTCAGACTGGATTTCACGTCTGAAAAAGTTTGCCAGCACAGGAGTTTGGCCATTAAATGAGGGCAACAGGCCAGCTCCTCGACAAAAAGGTGGCATGAGATTTATCAAAGGGTGTGTATTTCGTTTACATGATATAACGTTTGTTGAAATTTGCTTAACAGAGTAACGTTAACTTGTTAGGCTTCAGTACATTCAGTACAGTATCTGTGTAAAACATGTCATACTTGTTTTTAAATAATAATGTGTTTTAAATTGCATGTATTTTGAGATTTACATCGAATAATTTACTATAGTTTGACCGTTTATAGGAGAGATTTGAAAAGGTGGGGGAATGGATTTTGTGTAGAATACAGCATGTGGTTTAAAGGCCTGGAATGTTCCTTTCCAGTTCCCCTTATTCTTTTTCTTATAGAGGTAAAGTTGGTTTTATATTCGGATATTCAGACATTCTCCTTAATAATATCATTTCAGAAAAATATTCTTTGCAAATTCTAAATAGGAAAATCATATAAGCAGACAATGATTAGTGATTATAAAAGTACAGCATTGTTCACAGTGAATTAGATAGTGTTAATGTTGTTTTCAAATCATACTTGCATGCTAATTCCGATCGAATATTCAAAGTAATATGGTTAACAATATAGAGACTTCTAAATGAACGAATGTGCGAATATAACACCAACTTTACCTCTATCTTTTTCTTTTCGTTTTTGAAGATACAAATTGTACAATTACATATTAGATAAATATTACACACATTCTAGAAACAGTGGTAAATTAATTTTCAGAGCTATTGTGTGCTTTATTAAAGGAGTCATTGAGTTGAATTTCTTGTTTAGTTATAAAAGTTTTTTTGTATTGTGTAAAATTAGGTACATTTATGAATCAATATGTGTTTATTATTTACTAAAATGGCTTTCCTTCTCCATGATTATATGTATTTTTGTGATTATTTTTAGCAGAGTACTGCATCTGCTGCTCCAGCACAAACGGTGTAACAACCTGCCCCTACTGTACCTGCTCAGGAGGTGATGGAGAAGAGACAACTTAGGGCCCAGCCCCTGTACTCCACCAGTGGCATCAAAGATTTCACCGGACCAACCAGGAGAGCAGCACCAGTACGTGTTGGCAGAGAGTACAGCAGGTCAGGCAAGGCAGACATCTGTTATGCGACCCCCACTCAGACCCAAGGCACCAGCACTGACCCAGGTCATCAGGTCATATTTACACCACCAGCAACTGGAGCATCGCTGCAGATGGTACCCAACATTTAAATCCTGGCTACACCAGGGTACCAGGGTGTGCCGATGTTTCAGGGTGTACCAATGTTCCAGGCTGTGCCAATAGTCCAGGGAATCCCTATGGCCCAGGGTATCCCGATGATGCAAGGAGTGCAGATGGCCCAGGGTATCCCAATGGTGTAGGGGATGCCACTCAGACAGCCACCACTTCAGCCAACAATGTCCAGTACCAGCTTACAGCCTGCTGCATCACCGTCCACATCTGGAGCCATTCCCAAAAGACCGTACCGGAGAACTGTTCAAGCGAACACTTGTAAAAAGTGTGGGCAGTTCAAAACAAATGCCATAGGCCATAGCCAACTCAGGGGCAGGGTGTACTGCCCACAGACTGAAACTTTAACTAAAGAAGAGTGGCTAGAGGAAATGAAAAGGACCAATCCAAAATAATGTGTTTGTTTGTTTGTGTATGTATATAGTGTAATAGTTCTTCAGTTTATTCAATTAAACTTGCTGTTAGTTTATATTTTTATTTCACATTTTCGTTAAATAGTGTATTTATTTTGTTGACATTTTATTTAACTTATATAATATTTATGTGTGTGTGTGTGTATAGTTTTTACAGTTTATAACCATAATTCAATTTATTTTATTTCACTTGTTGTTTTTTGCACATTTTACTTTTTAATTATTTATTTTGTTTACATTTATTTAACTTATTTATTATTTATATATGTGTGTGTATTTATAAAATGTATAACCATAGTAGTTTATTCTATTTCACTTGTTGTTGGTTTCTATTTTATTGCGCATTTTATTTAAATAGTGTATTTATTTGGTTAACATTTTGTTTAACTTATTATTTATATATATATATGTGTGTGTGTGTGTGTGTGTGTGTGTGTGTGTACAGAGTGTATAAAGTTTACAACCATAATAGTTCTTCAATTTATACTATTTCACTTGTTGGTTTCTATTTTATTTCACATTTTATAAAAATAATTTCTTTTGTTAACATTTTATTTAACTGTTTATTATTTATGTGTATGTCTAAAGTTTATACAGTTTATAACCATAATAGTTCTTCAATTACCTTGTTTGATTCTGTTTTATTGCACTTTTTATTTAAATAGTTTATTTATTTTGACATTTTATTTAAATTTTTTATTATTTATATGTGTGTGTATGTATAAAGTGTATACAGGTTACAACCATAATAGTTCAATTTATTCTATTTCACTTATTGTTGGTTTCTAAATTTATTTAACATTTTATTTAATTTGTTAATTTTGTATTTCTGTTAATTTTTAACATTTATTTTTTTTGATTTTTTATTCCATGTTCATTACTGTTTTGTTGACCATTGTTAAATAAATATTGCATTTATAAATGACTGGTCCTTGACTTTTAAGTCCACTTTGTGTCGGTTTCTGTTTGTGTTTAACATTTTATTAACATTGTTTATTTACATTGTTAATATTGTATTATTAATAACTAATTTATTATTTTTACATTTTCTACTCTATATTGAAGGAATAAAATTACAGTCTAATGCTTCTTTTGAATTATATACATGTGGTCATGCTTATTTTGCATAATGCATATGTGTTTGCTTGAACCATGATAATCTAATGAGCCCACGCAATGATATGATGAGACATTCTGTTTGACCTTAAAATGAGACAGGAACTTTTCACCCCTATAATGTCAAATAACTAAATCTGTAACAAACAAGTCTTGCAGAAAGTCCCTGTCTGGGTTGCAGCTGTGATGTGTGACTTTTCTACACAGAAAAGAGAACTGGAGCAGATGAGGAAAATATTGCTTTATTGTCTTACTAATCACTCTTTTCTTTTGATATATATTTGCTATTGGAGGAATATACTCCCATTTGCCTCACTATTCATTATTTACAATATGTGTTTTTGTCAGATATGATGATGTCTCCTGATATAGCGTACTTCTACTTAACCCCTGTTATAATGCGTTTCTAACTAACTGCTAAAACCACAAGAGCTGTGTGTGGGTGCTGGCTGGAGACAGATCTGCAAAAGTGCTTCCCCTAGATGGGTGCATACACAGGTCAAGAGTTCATAGGCAGGACTACGAGGAAAAGCAGATGTGGTAGATGCAGCATTTTATACTGCTTTCTGTGTATGCATGATGTATGATGCTTTAATAAAATTGATATTATCCTGATAATTCTATAAGGAATTTATGATGCTCAGCTGTGCTTTGATGATTTTTTGCTACAGTTGCTTGCTGCACCCCAGATGTCAGTAGTGTCAAGTATGTCAAGGAGAAGTGATACTTTCACCTGCCCTTTTGTTTCTGTGTGCAGAGGTATCTCTGTGTGCAGACCACAGACCTTTGAGAGATGATTCTGCCTGATAACAGCTGATGGCAACAATAGAGATTGGGGGTAACTGATCAGAGGAGTGGCCAAAAACATTGAACGCTGCTGATGGATAAAAGGAGGGAGTCGAGAGAGTTCGAGAGCTTTTGGACATCCAGACTGCTTGGCTGACGGTTCTTCAAAAGCCCAGGATCCTGACCTTCGCTTTATTCACTTATGCTCGATAAATAAATTCATTGATTTTGATTAATTGACTCCTGACCGATTATTGAATTGGGGTGGACTAAGGCAAGTGAGAAATAGTCCAACAATATTCATTACTGTTCTGTTGACAATTGTTGAATAAATAATGTATATATAAATAACTGACTACTTGACTTTTAATTCCATATTCACTATGCACACTATATACACATATATATACACATATACTCTATGACATTTCTATAGATCATTTGTACATCAAAATACAGAACAATAATAACCATAAGCATAACAGTGCTACAACAACTACTAAATAATGACACATTCAAGTTAGTATGCTTTATTTTTCATGAAAGAACGTCAAAAAACACAAGAATAAAGTGCTTAGGCATATTTTATTTACCTTGGAGCATTACACATTCAAACAGTTAGTTTATTGAATAATACTAAACCAATAACAATAAAGCGCCTTTAGCTGGATTCAAACCCCGGTCTTGGTGAGCACCTGCAATAGAAATCAATGTAACTCAAAATGCGTTGTATTGACACAGAACAGTATCACTATGCGTGACCTAAAGCAGGTGCAGGGAAGGCGTGTCCGGGAAGGTTAGAATTCGCCCTTTCTTATCTTTGTTTTTTCCCCCACTTTTCCCCTTTTTCTCTTTCTTTCTTCCCCCCTTTCTTCCCTTCTTCCTCTTCTTTGTTGGACGATTGTTCCCCAGTTTGAACGCTGCGCCTTAGACCGCTCGGCCATGCTACCTTGTCAAGCTGCTTTTCCTGAGCACTTTTCGCACAAACTTGTTTCAAGTAGCGCAACTGCGCTGGGAAATCAATTCACTTTGGCCGTGCCTTACTGGAGCTCCTCCACAAAGAAAGAGAGCTCCTTAATACCAGCTTAGGAAGCACTCCCACCTTACTGTCAACCACAGTTCTGTCTCTATTTGAGCACACCTCAAGTCATTTGAAGTCTACTCCAAACGGCAGCCAGCTGTGATGCATTTAAGCACCTGATTACAAGGTAACTGTTATTTCACAAACGAGTGAAAATTACTGATTCCATCACAGCAGACCCCACATTGTTGTTGTTATTATATTCAAATCCAGTTATAGAGTATTACTACTCTAATTGTGAATCTTTACTGTTCCTGTTTCAATAGGGTACTCTTGCTAAAAGGAGCAATGGCAGAGAGAGACTTCCAGTGCAGACTTTGTTAAGATGCTGCAATCTAATCGTGGGTGTTATGGCCCAAACTCAAAACTGGCTCGAATAACAACAACAATCAAGGTTTGAGCCGAACATATGGAAGACACAGACTTTGATATGGTTAAATTGACATTCCGTCAATATGTTTTATTTTTCCATAAATCATAAGATTTCAAAAATTTACAAAACATTAACACAAATCAAGTAGACAGGTAGAGAAGCTAAGGTAAACAGGTCTCTGACTAAACTGTTTTAAATGGACAGATCTTACCTAAACTCTTGTGAAAAGGAATAAAAAATAGGTGACTAATAATAATAGGAGACTGCAAGACAGAGAGAGACAGAGACGCCATTGCTGTCAGCCTTATATAGTGGGAATCCCCAGTGACGTCACGGGCATCATCCAATCCTGGATAAGCCGGGTAGAAACACTCATCCTAGTACTTGATCGCAACAAGCACAAACCGGGAATAAATAGATTAATTAAATAACAAAGACCCACGCAACACCCTTCACCTTAAGTGTATAAATTGTAGGGAAGAAAAAACATCTTACCTGAAACAAAAACTACAATTTATTCTATCAGACGCGTGATAAAGCGTCTGCAATAACATTATCCTTTCCACGGATGTGCCGAATGTCTAGTTGAAACGTTTGTAAAAACAAACTCCACCTCATCAAACGCTGGTTGTGGTTTTTCATCCGACTAATGAAAAGTAAGGGGTTGTGATCTGTGTAAACAATTAAAGGATACGAAACAGAACCAATATAAACATCAAAATGTTGGAGAGCAAGGACAAGTGCGAGCGCCTCCTTTTCAATAGTTGAGTAACCTCGCTGATGCTTATTAAATTTCCACGAAAACAGACAGGGTGTTCGATTCCATTTATATTTGTCTGGAGGAGAACAGCACCTGCACCAGTGTCACTTGCATCAACAGCAAGAATAAAAGGAGAAGAAAAATCGGGCGCAGATAGGACTGGAGAAATAATCAAAATGGCTTTTATTTTCTCAAAACTCATCTGACATTCCTCAGACCATTCGAATGGTACTTTTGGACTGAGAAGGTCAGTTAAGGGACAAGCAACTACAGTAAAATTTCTACAAAAATTTCTGTAGTATCCAACCATCCCTAAAAAGCGACGGAGTTCACGGCACGTAGTGGGCACTGGAAAATTATGAATTGCCTCCATCTTTGACTCGACCGGACGATTTGTCCACCACCCACAACTTTCCCAAGATAAGTCACAGTTGCTCGACCAAATTCACACTTTGCCGAATTGATAGTGAGGTTGGCACTCGACAGACGGTTGAATAAGGTCTCTAGTTGTTTTATATGCCCAGACCAAGACGTGCTATAAATAACCAAGTCATCCAAATACGCTTCGATGTTCTGCAAGCCTTCAATTACGCGGTTTACTAAACGTTGAAAAGTGGCCGGTGCGTTTCGAAGGCCGAAAGCCATTACGGTGTAATTTAGAAAACGATCCGGTGTAACGAACGCAGATATTTCCGTAGCACAGTCACTAAGGCCCACCTGCCAATAACCTCAGAGCAGATAAATTTTTGAAACAAAAACCGCATTCCCAACGCGATCCATGCAATCCTCCATACGAGGTAACGGATAACTATCAGGCTTAGTGAGATCATTTACACTTCTAAAATCAGTGCAAAATCGAAATGTGTTGTCAGATTTCTTTACAAGCAAACAGGGTGAACTCCATGGACTAGAGCTTGGTTCAGCGATGTTATTTTCGAGCATGAAATTTACCTCTTATTGCATCTGTTCTCGCTTTTCTGGACTTACCCGATAAGCATGCTGTTTTATTGGTAACGCGTCACCCACATCAATATCATGCTCAATTAAAGACGTACGGGTAGGAACATCCGAGAATAACTCAAGATGATTTTCAATAAGACCAACCACATCCGATCGTTCAGCAACTGTTAAATAGGAAAGATAAAAGTCAAGGTTTTGGACAATCTCAGAATTTTTTTGTCTTCCCGCCACTAACTCAGGAGCAGGAAACTCCACGTCTTCCTCCTCCAACAACATGCCGTCAGCAACAATGGGAGACAAAGGACTGATCAACGGATCAGCACTAGACAGCGCACGGTGATCAGGAATTTCAGCACCTGATAGCGCACGGTGATCAGGAATTTCAGCACCGGACAGCGCCTCGTCAGTCAACTGAGTGTCTGTGGGCAACACAGTTAAAACAGCAGCATTCTCTCTAGACACGTTTGACGATCGTTCAAAGTAAGGCTTAAGCATGTTTATGTGACACAGCCGAGTTTTTTTCTTTCTGTCAG
This sequence comes from Danio rerio, assembly GCF_052040795.2. Lineage (NCBI taxonomy): Eukaryota > Metazoa > Chordata > Actinopteri > Cypriniformes > Danionidae > Danio > Danio rerio. The sequence goes on along the minus strand of NC_141024.2, from coordinate 77,832,638 downwards.
AAGTAGCAATCACATAGTCAAGTTCACTCACCTTTTCTTTAACTACATACGGGCCATAATAGCGAGCCTGCAATGCAAAACCTGACACTAGCATCTGACATCTGTAAATTTGATGATGGTGTTGGATCTGTTCACAGCCCTGCAGTCGATGGTAAAAAGGGAGTAGAGGAAGGGGCTCAGCAGCCCTGTGGTACACCAGTGTTGAGTGTGACGCTGGTGGAGCAGATGTGACCTGATCTAACATTTTGAGGTTTGTTAGTCAGAAAGTTCATAATCCAGTTGCATAGTGATGTGTCGATATCCAGGTCTCTTAGTTTGATCAGTATAGGAGGGTATGACAGTGTTGAATGCTGAGCTGAAGTCCACAAACAGCATTCGTGCAGTGTTTTAATTGTCCAGGTGTGTGAGTACAGAGTGCAGTGCTATAGAGACTGCATCCTCTGTGCTCCTGTTGCCACGGTAAGCAAACTGATGTGGGTCCAGTGTTGATGGCAGAGAGTCTTTTAGATGTGCCAGGACCAACCGCTCGAAGCACTTCATGATGATGGGTGTGAGTACTACAGGGCGGTAGTCATTCAGGCATGTTGGGCTGGAGTGTTTGGGCACTGGCACAATAGAGGTGGCTTTAAAGCATGTTGGCACAGCTGCTAGGTTAAGCGACAGGTTGAAAATGTCTGTGAATACCCCAGCGAGCTGTTCTGCATATGCTTTGAAGACTTGCCCAGGAATACCGTCTGGTCCAGCAGCCTTACGCACATTGATCCGACTCAGTGCGATGTGTACTTCTGAGGAGGTGAGTGTGATAGGTGAGTGGTCGGTGGAGGAAGTGATCCTGATGTAGGGTTTTTTATTGCCTCTTTCAAAGCAGGCATAAAAGTAATTTAGCTCAGGAAGGAGACGTCTGTGGGTGTGGACTGGCTGGGTGTGTAGTTGGTGATGGCCTGGATGCCCTGCCACATGCGCCAAGGATCAGAGTTGGAAAAGTGCTCCTCTAGCTTTAGCTTGTAACAGTGCTTGGCCTTTTTGATGCCCCTCGTCAGATTAGCCCTGGAAGTGCTGTAGGCCTGTGCATTGCCTGATCTGAAGGCAGTGTTGCGTGCTTTCAGCAGGAGGCGCACCTCCTTGTTCATCCATGGCTTCTGATTCGGGTATGTAGTGATCTGTTTCTGGGTTGTAACACTGTCTATGGTGGTGTTGATATATTACAGAACAGAGGAAGTGTAACTGTCAATGTCTGTGTGAAAGCCATGTGTGGCCTGGGAAGCAAACATACCCCAGTCTGTATGTTGAAACCTGTCCTGGAGTGTGGAGTCTACCCCATCTTTGTGTAAACATGGTCTAATGTTTTAGACCAAAAACAAGACCTAAACAACAGAATAGTTACTAGTAACTAATAAAATTAGTACTAGTATCTAATAAATAAAAACTATATATTTAATAAGTACTATCTAATGAATAAGTGCTAGTATCTAATAAAATAAACCAGTGTCTAATGAGTAAGCACTAGTATATTTTGAAAACTCTAGTATTTAATTAATAGCACAAGTATTTAATTTAAAAGATATCTGAAAAATAAGCACAAGTAACTTGAAAAAAGACACTAGTATGGCAGGGCTCGAAATTGCAACCATTTTGCTCACATATGTGCCCGAAATTTTATCTATGCGACCTCAAAATATATTTGGGAGCATTTGTGCGAGTGCATGAATGTGTTGTGTGCGACAGTTTTTACTTTGCAAAATGTTCACCACATGCGCGGATTCGGGAGACATTCATGCTGAATGCATCTCTGTGCTTGAAACGGGAAACGCAGTGCTCAGGAATGGTTTAAAACAGTTGTCATGTCAGCTTGCTGCAGTAAACAAAGCCAAGTCCGTAATCCTTGCCCCGCCTTCGCGCTCTTATTGGCCCCCTGCTCTAGCAGCTGTCAATTACTCAGTTAAACGGACATCGCAAACGGGCCTACACTGAGTAAACTAATATCGCTACTCATAAAAAAAACGGTATTGCTATTAATATGACTTATGCATATAATAAGGTGCAGTACATGTCAAAAGCATCAGTGCAGTATCAGACAGCACCCGTGAGAACCGCACAGTTATATCGTTAACAGATTTATTCATGTCAAGCAGTGCGTGCAGAGCCGGTGGGTGCTCTGTGTATCTTTTGGACACTCAGTTATGTTATAAAAATGTATTTTCTTGAGATAATGGAACGAGACATATTTTCCTCACGCTTGCATTTATACTGTTGATTTCAAATGCAATTAATAAGTTTGTATAAAAATTGTAGTAATGATGCTTATAATTGGTGGGTGCGACTACATTTTTGCTGATGCGCCTACATTTTTAAAGTTATGAGTACCGGTGCTACCAAGCAAAAAGGTTAATTTCGAGCCCTGCTAATGGGTGATGCTAGTGGGTTGCACCTTATCTCACAGCAAGAAGTACAGGTGAATTGAGCATGATAAAATTGACTGTAGTGTATGAGTCTCTGAATAAGTGAGTGTGCTTCCCAGTGATGGGTTGTTGTTGGAAGGGCATCTGCTATGTAAAACATACGCTGGATAAGTTGGTGGTTCATTCCACTGTGGCAACCCCAGATTACAGTTTTTTTTCATTTGTTTTGCCACAAATTTCAGAACCCTGTTATCAATTTTCAAAACTCGAAACATTCACTACTTTAAACACAGACTCTCCAGTGTTCAATACTCTGCATGCTGCATTTATTTCCTTTAAGAAGTCTTGCATTTGAAGGATCATTGGTTCACATAATCCTGTTATCATATAAATACTACAGGAACAAACTTTAGATCACCAGCACACAAGATGCACATTGTTACAATAAACAATCTTTTACAGTCATTTTTGTTTAAAATATATGATACAGGTTTCATAATGTTTTATACATAAGTGTAGAGGGAACAGGTACAGACAGTGGATATACTAAACTACGTTTATTCCAACGCAATCTCATGGCAATTCGTAACTTTTTGATTTAGTGGCTAAATCTCATTCCATCATAATGTAGGTTTACTGTTATTTTTTTCTCACTGCAAGTCCCCATATAGAAAGCTGATATATGGCATGATATATGGCAACATATGGAAATTACAACTGGTCTCGACATACTGTATTTAAAATCTCATAATAGTCAATAATTTGTCAAAATCCCTGTTTACATTTTTTTCAGCCATATCACGTGTGTGTGTGTGTATGTGTGTGCATAAAGAGGCTCTTGTACAACAAATCCAAAAGGCTTGATCTCAACAATAGCTGATAGTCACTTTTGCACTTTTGCTGGAACTTGATTCCAGGGTCTCCTGTTTACAGTACAGGCACTTTGACCAACTAAGCTACAGCGCCAAACGACCTTGACAGGGGCTAATTTTTTAATTGAAAAAAGAAAAATAACTAACAACTGTAGCGCTGCATGCACTCTTAACAAAAAGCCACCCTGGCACCTGTACATTGGGCACTGTTGGGATTTAAACCCAGGATCTCCTGTTTATGAGTCAGGCGCTTTGACCAACTAAGCCACAGCGCCAACCATGAAAAGCAAGCAATACGTTTTTGCACACAGAGACTTAAAAAAGACAGCGAGTCTAAAAATGGCAAGCAAAGAGGTTGTGGCTATGACAGTTTTTTCAATACATTTAACAAGTTTGCTATACTCTTAACGCAGCAACACACCTAAAACACACAATTGGCAAAACAGTTAATTTTATGTTTAAAATCACACATTGTAAACTAAACCTCTAAACTTCTTTTCAAAATACAATAATAAACGAACACACTACACCATGTCTAACAAAACACTGCAAACATGTTTCAAAATTACATAATTGTTCAAAACACAAACACATGTTCTCTTTCAACAGAAACATTCAGTCAATCAGAAAACACTGACAATAAAAACACTATCATCAGCTAAAAGTACAGAAACTGCATTATTTTATGCGTCAGCTCTGTCCTTATATTTTAAGACTCTACATTTTCATTTTGTTTGGTTTAGTAAATGCAGGCATTTTCTTTCTTTTACTGCAAAAATTCAATACAAAAAATAAAGAAATAAATTGCTTTATAAAATTTACAGTTGATGTAAAAAAAAATACAGACACAGAATTGCTGCAGTACAGACTTTATTTGCAAAAGGACATCACTGCAAGATATACCAACAGAAAAAGCACCGCAATTATAATTAAAAAACAAAATAATTTTCTATTCTGCCTGGTCTTCTGCATTTACCCGACTTCTTCTCTGGCCCAGCATGGTAACGGTGGCCCTTTGGCCTATTATGTTTCTCCTACGGCGACGCCTTTTCACCAAGTTGAAGCCAGTCTCGTCAACATAGATATTTTCATGTGGTATTTGATTGACCTCCAACTTCATGACTCTCTAAAAGTAATTTGACACAGTGTAAATGGTTCACTGTACTATAGCTAATGTATGTACTAATGAACGCCAGGTTTATATAGTCGTTTACTGTAAAACACACTGTGCATAAAATAATCACTGTATTGCATAACCTTATGTGGACGTATTGGTGATGGAGTACTGCAATGTGCTCATTGTTCCTTTCAAAAACCTCATTAGTCCTTTTTTAGAACATACAGTATGATCATGTGATTTGAAAAATCTCAACACATGAGTGTGCTTTCTAGATGGAAATCATGTTCATATGGGAGCTGTCATATATATATATATATATATATATATATATATATATATATATATATATATATATATATATATATATATATACACATACATACATGTATATGTGTGTGTGTGTATACATTCATATATACAGGGAATATATTTGTGTTTCAATTGACAATATGAACAGCTGTTTATTGTGGCGGCTTTAGCCTATATAGGTTCTGTTTAGAAAATAATGTTATTTGTTCTGACACTGTGTGAAAGCATTGGTAAATTAGACTGTAAAATTACATTGTTTTGGTTTTGGTTGAGTTTGTGTGTAAAAGAAGTTCAAGCATTTTAAATTTATGTTAACTGGATGCATTTTGTGTCAAAGCAACTAGAAATGTGTTAATTGTATAGCCCACGAAGACGAATGTTGTGCTAACCGTGTTAAGAGTTTAGGAAACTTGTTAAATGTATTAAAAAAGTGTCATAGCAATTGTAAAAAACTGTAACTATATTTGTCACAGTATTCATTACGCCTCAAAGCTATACAATTTTATAATTCATTCCGGTAAGCTCTATAAAACAAACACACGCACCACCTGCCCTAAGGCGCTGCTGGGATTTGAGCCCAGGATCTCCTGTTTACAATACAGGCGCTTTGACCAGCTAAGCCACAGCGCCACAAAAATTGACTGTAAGAAACATTTGAAGAACATTTGAAGAAGAAAAAATAATACACAACAAAAACCAGCATGTCAGGATGCAGAAAATGTTGACAAGATGGACGTGGTCTTTTAGAGTCTGGATGATCATGTCTCAAACCTGACTGGTAACCTGGCCTCTGTTCAAGATCAAAGCAAAAAATGTGTGAATTTATTTTTATTTAATCTATCCTTATTCATGTGTTTAATGTTTTTTGGAACCTCCAGTTTCATTACATCCAAACCCAGAGTCAGCTCGGAAAATGGAAATCAGGACAAACATATGCTATCGGCCATTGAAAGAGGTTCAGATCAGAAAGCCACTTTCCCATAATCTGAGGGAAAGGTGCAGTTTGGATTTGAACCTAGCACCTGCTGTTCCCAAGACAGGTGCTCTGGACAACTTAGTCTTAACACTAAAAGAAAAAAAACCTCTGGATACGATACTTCCAAACGCAGTTTCATCTAAGACAGTGGGGGGGAAGCAAAATTTACTATGCTTTCTACTCAGTTACTTTGCACATGCATAAAGAGGCTCTTGTGCAACAAATCCAAAAGGCGTGATCTCAACAATAGGTGGCAGTTACTTTTCCCCAAAACCACAGGTTGCCTTTGAGTCATTCCTCAAGCCCACTAGGCCCTACACTGTTTTCTAATCTCCCTTATTTAAAACAGCTCAATTAAGTCATCGGCGCAATGAAAGAAAGAAGCAAAATGGGATGGACAGATGCCTAAAATGTTAGAAACGCACCACACCTTAAGTCAGTGAAGAAAAAGAGCCAGGCTTGCGACTCTGGTGGGACTCAAACCCACAACCTTTGAATGGCTCAGCTCACAGCCTAGAAGTACAATGCACTATCCATTGTGCCACAGAGCCTGAGTGCTCTGCTGTCTCTAGCACTGTTGCACAGAAAGCACTTTTTAGTACTCCCTGGCTCATGAAAGAACAGCCAACTGCTGACAAGGCACTGCTGGGATTCTAACCCAGGATCTCCTGTTTACTAGACAGGCACTTTGAACAACTAAGCCACAGCGCCAAACAATTTTGACAGGAGCTAATTGTTTAATTGGAAAAAAGAAAAAAAAACTAACAACGGTAGCGCTGCATATGTGAATGTCTGGACTTGAAATATTAAAGTCCAATTGGTTGCCATTATCAAACTATGCTATATAAAGCCATCGTCCAAAGCCCTCTTGAACGAGCAGCGTTCTTAAGGATTTGAGTTTTGTTAAGAAACCGACTGCTAAACATCCCGCTGCGTAAACACTCGTTACTCTTAACAAAAAGCAACCCGGACACCTGTACATTAGGCACTGCTGGGATTTGAACCCAGAATCTCCTATTTACGAGACAGGCGCTTTGACCAACTAAGCCACAGCGCCAATGCCAAAAAGAAGGCAAGACATTTTTGCACACAGAGACTAAAAAAAGACAGCAAGTCTAAAAATGGCAAGCAAAGAGGTTGTTTAACTCTATTTGTCGCACTATTCATTACGCCTCAAAGCTATACATTTTTATAATTCATTCCGGTAAGCTCTATAAAACACACACATGCACCACCTGGACTATGGCGCTGCTGGGATTTGAGCCCACGATCTCATGTTCACAAGACAGGCGCTTTGACCAGCTAAGCCACAGCACCACAAAAATTCATAGTAAGAGACATTTGCCCGATAACAAAAATCGAAGAAGAAAAAATAATACACAACAAAAACCAGCATGTCAGGATGCAGAAAATGCTGTCAAGACGGACGTGGTCCTTTAGAGTCTGGATGATCATGTCTCAAGCCTGACCGGTGTAGTGGCAATTTTCTTTAAAGAGGCGCTCTCTGTGGTCAAGAAACAAAGTCTTACCCGGGATGTCTTTTCAAAGTTTTATTCTTTGCAAAGAAGGTCACAGTCATACAGCAACAACAGTTTCTGCAGAGTGAGACACAGAAGTCAAGTGTGTTCACCCTTTTATCTGGTTTTTACTGCTTACAAAGTCAAACCCTAATAATGCCCATTCTGACGACAGTTTCTACAGAATGAGACACTGAAACAAAGTGTGTTCACTGTTTACATTTACATTTAGTCATTTAGCAGACACTTTTATCCAAAGCGACTTACAAATGAGGACAAGGAAGCAATTTACACAACTAAGAGCAACAATGAATAAGTGCTATAGGCAAGTTTCAGGTCTGTAAAGTCTAAGAAGGGAAGTATTAGTAGTATTAAAATTTTTTTGAATTTTTTTTTTTTGGGTACAGTTATTGTGATATTTAGAGAGGCAATTGCAGATTAGGAAGTGAAGTGGAGACTAAATAGTTGAGTTTTTAGTCGTTTCTTAAAAATAGCGAGTGACTCTGCTGTTCTGATGCAGTTAGGGAGTTCATTCCACCAACTGGGCAGATTGAGCGTGAGCGAAAGTGATTTCTTCCCTCTTTGGGATGGAACCACGAGGCGACGTTCATTCACAGAACGCAAGTTTCTGGAGGGCACATAGATCTGCAGAAGTGAGAGCAGATAAGAAGGAGCAAGGCCAGAAGTCACTTTGTAGGCAAACATCAGAGCTTTGAATTTGATGCGAGCAGCAACTGGCAGCCAGTGCAAACGGACTAGCAGCGGAGTGACATGTGCTCGTTTAGGTTCATTGAAGACCACTCGTGCTGCTGCGTTCTGGAGCAGTTGAAGAGGCTTGATAGAGTTAGCTGGAAGCCCAGCTAGTAGAGAGTTGCAGTAATCCAGTTTGGAGAGAACAAGAGCTTGAACAAGGAGTTGAGCTGCATGTTCAGATAAGAAGGGTCGTATCTTTCTGATGTTATAGAGTGCGAATATGCACGATCGAGCAGTTCTAGAAATGTGGTCAGAGAAGTTTAGTTGGTCATCAATCGTTACTCCAAGGCTTTTCACCATTTTGGGTGCAGTAATGGTTGCCCCATCCATCTGGATTGAAAAGTTATGGTGTAGAGTCGAGTTGGCAGAAACTACAAGCATTTCCGTTTTTGCGAGGTTCAGCTGAAGATGATGATCTTTCATCCAGTGTGAAATAACCAACAGGCAGGCTGAGATGCGAGCTGGAACCGAGGGATCATCAGGGATCATCTGTTCTATCTAGTTTGTACTGCTTGCAAGGTCAAATCCTAATAAGGCCCATTCTGTACATGCGTCAGGTGCTCCGCTGATTGTGCTGTAAGTTTCCACTACACATGTTTATCTAAAAATGAATTTCCATTACAATTCCTCTCTTTTTATCATTCATTGATAACTCATTAATAAATTCATTTTTCAATTGATTTCTAAACATCACATTTACACTCTTCTCTCGATTTTTAAGCAAATGATCACTCTTTTAAGACTTGTTACAGAACATACCAACTCATGCAGTTTGCTGTTTTTGTTTGGATAGACCCAAAATACATATAAGCAAGCAGATAGTTATCTCAAATTTCAAAAAGTCAGGTCTGTTAATATTTTCCCTATTTAGTAACAGCTGTCACCTAAAATTTTGTTCTCAATTTGTTTAAGGTTTTTCTTTATCCATATCCATGTAGCTACTGTTATCGTCAAAGTCACAATCAAAATCATCACCCATGTCAATGTTCATACCTTCTTCATTCACGGCCATCTTTACCATCTGATGGGATGTTGTAGATGTAATCTGTCTGCCCACTGACCATGATACAAATCTGAATATACATGGCAGACAACATAATATCACTAGACCCACCCCCAATACAGGTAACACCACAGTAAAGGCCCAGTAGATCCAGTTTCCCCTCTTAAACAACAGCCAATCTAGCCATGAGTTGTTAGCGTTCTTAGGCTCTTTTACGGCCATTCTCATGTGGGCTACAATCTCAGAAATGGTTTGTTGGAAACAGGTTAATGAAAACAGCAGAACACTCAGTAATGATACTAGCAACGTCAGTACATACTCCACGCCCTTCGAAATCGATGGCAATTAATCTTATCCATCTTCAGCTTTGATGACGTTTAAGCACAGCTTATTCACCTCTCTTTTGGTCGCTTTCTCCTCCGTCTGTTTGCTGTTTGGTGTTGTATGCAGAAGTTACTGTTTCACACACACACCTCTTAACTTTTTTGTTGCTTCGTTGCAGCTGTGACCTTGCTTCACTCAGATAGCAGCCTGCTGTTTTCTTCAGATAGCTTCAGAAAGCTTCAGAGCTTCAGAGACTCTTTCTCTCCTACTCCCTCGTGGAATCCTTCTCAGGTGATGGAACTTTCCTGCAGTGCCCAGCACCCACGTCGCCCGCTCTGCGACCTTCACCGCTGTCTCAGTGGTCAGTAGCACTTAATAATAATAATAATAATTCCTTACATTTATATAGCGCTTTTCTGGGCACTCAAAGCACTTTACACACAATGGGGGGAATCTCCTCACTTGAAATGGACCCAGCCAGCGTTTCGCTCTCCAGCTCTTTCTCCTCAGGTCCCTGATCACCACGAAATCGCCAGGCCTCAGACTGTGCAGTGGTCTCTCAGGCCCTATTGGAGGTGGATGAGATTGTGGAACTTTTATCGCTCTGGCCACATTATGTGTTTATGTGTGTTGCAAATTACACATCGTCTATAGAAATTGTCCGCAAATGCAGTGAACCCCTTTGTGAAACACAGTTCCCTCATTTGCGCAACCATTGCTGTTTTTGACACATGATCTTTACCGTGAAGTGATTTCGCATAATGTTGGAAAAATATTTTTGGTAAACACGCCTTGCCCTCAGCACACTTCAACACATTATCTTTCATCACACAGCCAGACTGTCTCAACTTGTTCTTCTCTAGCCCCGTCGCAAAGGTCTGCATATCCTGCAAAGAAGAACACACGTCATTGTTATCACCAACAGATAGCAAAGAACATTCAGAGTTTTCCTTGTCGTGGGACGCCGTGACTTTTGCTGCTCCATCTGCCCTGGAGTTACCTACAGAAACAGAATCTTTATTGTTAGTATGCGCTGCGCATTTACAATTGGCCAGTTTGTCAGGTAGTAAAATCGCATCCAGCAGCGCAGTCACTAAAGGAGCATAGAGTATTGGTTGACCATCAGACTTTAGAATTTTTCTGTGTTTCCACAGAGCCCCAAAATCATGAGCTACCCCAAATGCATATCTTGAGTCAGTGTGAATTGTAGCCTCTTTTTCTGCCATTAATTTACATGCTTCTGTCAACGCCACGAGCTCTGCGGCCTGTGCCGAATAGTGCCTTGGTAATTTCCCAGAGGTCACCACATCAAATTCAGTTGTTACAGCGTAACCAACCTTATTCTGGCCTGTTTGTGGATCTTTAAATGCTGAACCATCCCCAAAGAGGGCATTGTCACAATTTTCAAGTGGTTCATCAGAAAGGTCCGGTCGTGGCGAACACACCTGTTCAAGTGCTGTTAAACAACAACGATGCTCTTCCCCATCCTCCTCAGTAGGAAGAAGAGTAGCTGCATTCAAACCAGTACATCGGTTAACAGTCACATTTGACATATCTAACAAGATAGTGTGATATCTCAGCCAGCGTTCTGTTGACAGATGCAATGTTTTTTTGTTCTCGGAGTATCATGGACACAAATTGTGGCACCATCAGTATCAGATCAGAATAACCAACAAAATCTCTTGAAGCCATAACAGCTTTTTCCACAGCCGCCACTGCTCTTAAGAAACGTGGCAGGCCTGCTGCTACAGGGTCAAGTTTGCTCAAAGTAGGCCACAGGTCACAGTCTACCTCCATGGTCCTGTAGGAGTAATGACGTCATGAAACCACTTCTTTCATCTATCATCTGAACAAATGGTTTTGTTGGTACAGGCAAACCCAATGCAGGGGCTTCAGCCATTTGTAATTTCATGTTTACAAATGCCTGATCTACCTCTGTCGACCACTCTAGTTTATCAGTGGATTTCATTCCCTTCCCTAATGTTAGGGCTCTCAGGGGTTGTTTCAAAATTGCATAATTTGGAATAAATGTGCGACAATATGAGCACATACCCAAAAAAGACAACATTTGTTTTTTTGTTAATGGTTTTGGTAAATTTTTTATACCACTCACCCTTTTTTCTTTTTTTCCTTTGTTTGACAGCTGCATTTACTGCTTGTAAATCCTGTACAAACGCCATTCTGTAGGCATCCTATTATCCCTTATCTTTTTTACAGGAAAAATAGGGGTGCGAACCTCAGAATTGTTGCATGGTACAATAACACCCTGTTCCAGTAAAGCTTCAAATACTGGGGTAATGCCCTCAATGGCTTCCCTTTTCAAAGGATATAATCTGTAATAATCTGAGGTCTGTAATCAGATTTTGCAGTGATTGTCACTGGATCACAACCTTTGATTAAACCAACATCATATTTGCTTTTTGCCTACAGTTCACTTGGCATTTCTGCTAAAGCTGGGTGTATGTCTGCAGCGTTAAAATCAACCATGCAAGAATTCTTCACGCACACTTTGTCAATAGCAGTCACAGTTCTTGAAACAGCTGTTTCAGTTTCACTGCCCACCCTCTCTGCTCTCCCAGTCTTCGGCTTTAACACTGCTTCACAAACGGGCCTAAATCAGCCCAAGACTGATGTTTACCCTTGCAAACTGATATGTGAGGCACAGCCTGTGCTGAGATAGAATGAAAGCTGCTTTTCTGACAGAGACACTGAAACTGCACACAGACTATCCTTTCAGTACATTTTCTCTAAAATCAACGTTTCATTCACATTTGTCTCAAACCAAGCTTTCTCAAATTCCTCATCTGTAAATTACGACATGTGACGTGCAATGCAGTTCACCAAGAGACATATCAATGTCGAAACGTTTTACTCAATCTTTAGCCAATTTGCAGATTACATCAGCCCATTGATTGTTTTCAATGAGTCTGTGATACAACCAGCTAACAACAAAATTCCTCCTTTTTTCCACTCTCACACCTGAGAAGTCTGCTGTTAGAACTAAGCTTAGTTTACACAAAATATCCCCTCCAATGAGTGGTATCAGACATTTTGGCAAACGAACAAATGTGTGGTTGAAAATTTTACCCCCCTCTGTCTCACAGGTCAGCAGAGCTGTAAATCGCTCGATCACTGTATGACCAGATGCAGACATCTCGTGAAATTTGTTTTTCAAAGGTATTTCACACTGTAGGTCACATGGTCGTATGCTAGATCTGCTAGCTCCACTATCAGCTACAAACTCAACCAATGTATTCTCAATCAACATAGAATATTTTGGCATATTTAAAAAATGCTTCACAAAAAAAAAACAATGCCATTTCATCAGAAAAATGATCAACATTACTGTGATCAAAATTAAAGTGGGAAATGCAAGCTTTTTCTTCATTGCAGAGAGCCAAAAGTATGTCAGTGTATGTGAATATGTGTGTATAAAAATGTGTCTGCATTTAAACTTGTTAGTAAAAATATGTTCACTTCCCTTTACTGTAGCTGTTGGCTGCTTGCCCAGACCCTCTCTGTTCTGCTTTTCCCTCTCCGCACATCAGATCCTCGATGTTGGTTTGCGCCTTTCGGGTCAATCCTTAGCCCAAAGTCCATCTAAGTGGCAAGCGCAGACATTTGGTACAGTTTCTCTTTACGTGCACCACAGGCTCTGCAGGTTTCATCGCCATCCATCACATTCCAGTTTCTCCATCTTCTGGTATCTTTCTCACCCTTGACACCTTTGTCGCCTTTGAACTTGTGATCAATATCTTTGGCTACGCATTCATGCTAAAGTCTTTAACTCTCTCTGCCACCATATCAGAGTGATAAAGTAACATTGACAAAGCACCGCATCAATTTCTTTGCGCCAAAGTTTATGCAGCGTAGCAATGTCCCTGGCAGCCTTAATGGGCTCTTTAGACTGTAGGTTTTAAGGCGTTTGCGATCAAGGTATTGTCCACAAAAACTCGGAAAAGCATGTGAACAAAACAATGGACGAGGGCTTTAATGCAAGTGAACCAAAAGGGGATCAAAAGTACTGTCTTGGAATGCCATGTAGTGGAATGTCCTGGGATGCCTTTGATTTTTAAGGCAATGGGATTCGCAGGACTTTTCGTCAAATCCTCGCACAACGTTAATTTATGACATTTGACAGATCCACGCCGAACGTCAAGCGACAACGTGATAGGAATGGGAGCATCTTACCATCATTGCTTCAGACCCAGGAAATGTTCTTGGAACTTCACACCACCAGGCCTCCAGAGGAGCTTTAGCTTTTTTTGCCCCGGGGAAGCATGGTCCACACGGAAGGGAATAAAAAATGCTGCCCAGTCATCTAAGCGCTTCCAAGTGCCAAAAGGTGGCACTTTGCCCCGTGTGAGGCTCGAACTCACGACCTTCAGATTGTGAGACTGACGCGCTGCCTACTGCGCCAACAAGGCAGACTGTTGGACCTGGGCAAACTGGGAAACACCAGCTTCCATGCCACGGTGCTGCGGAGTGGCTCCCAGGAGACAGCTCGGGTCAGGCAAGCATGTCAGGATGGTCGAGCAGTCTAAGGCGCTGCGTTCTAATGTCCAAATGCTGGCCAGTCATCTAAGCGCTTCCAAGTGCCAAAAGGTAGCACCTTGCCCCGTGTGAGGCTCGAACTTACGACCTTCAGATTATGAGACTGACGCGCTGCCTACTGCGCCAACGAGGCAGACTGTTGGACCTGGGCAAACTGGGAAACACCAGCTTCCATGTCACGGTGCTGCGGAGTGGCTCCCAGGAGACAGCTTAGGTCATGCAAGCATGTTAGGATGGCCGAGCGGTCTAAGGCGCTGCGTTCAGGTCGCAGTCTCCTCTGGAGGCGTGGGTTCGAATCGCACTTTTGACAAACCTAATCTTTGGCTATGCGTTCAGGCTCAAGTCTTTAACTCTCTGGCACCATGTCCGAGTGATACAGTAACACTGACAAAGCACCGCATCAATCTCGTTGTGCCAAAATTTATGCAGCGTAGCAGTGTCCCTGGCAGCCTTAATGGGCTCTTTAGACTGTAGGTTTTAGGGCGTTTGCAATCAAGGTATTGTCCACAAAAACTCGGAAAAGCATGTGAACAAAACAATGGACGAGGGCTTTAATGCAAGTGAACCAAAAGGGGATCAAAAGTACTGTCTTGGAATGCCATGTAGTGGAATGTCCTGGGATGCCGTTGATTTTTAAGGCAATGGGATTCGCAGGACTTTTCGTCAAATCCTTGCACAACGTTAATTCATGACATTTGACAGATCCACGCCGAACGTCAAGCGACACCGTGATAGGAATGGGAGCATCTTACCATCATTGCTTCAGACTCAGGAAATGTTCTTGGAACTTCACACCACCTGGCCTCCAGAGGAGCTGTAGCTTTTTTTGCCCCGGGGAAGCATGATCCACACGGAAGGGAATAAAAAATGCTGGCCAGTCATCTAAGCGCTTCCAAGTGCCAAAAGGAAGCACCTTGCCCCGTGTGAGGCTCGAACTCACGACCTTCAGATTATGAGACTGACGCGCTGCCTACTGCGCCAACGAGGCAGACTGTTGGACTTGGGCAAACTGGGAAACACCAGCTTCCATGTCACTGTGCTGCGGAGTGGCTCCCAGGAGACAGCTTAGGTCAGGCAAGCATGTCAGGATGGCCGAGCGGTCTAAGGCGCTGCGTTCAGGTCGCAGTCTCCTCTGGAGGCGTGGGTTCGAATCCCACTTCTGACAAACCTAATCTTTGGCTACGCGTTCAGGCTCAAGTCTTTAACTCTCTGGCACCATGTCCGAGTGATACAGTAACACTGACAAAGCACCGCATCAATCTCGTTGTGCCAAAATTTATGCAGCGTAGCAGTGTACATGGCAGCCTTAATAGGCTCTTTAGACTGTAGGTTTTAAGGCTTTTGCAATCAAGGTATTGTCCACAAAAACTCGGAAAAGCATGTGAACAAAACAATGGACGAGGGCTTTAATGCAAGTGAACCAAAAGGGGATCAAAAGTACTGTCTTGGAATGCCATGTAGTGGAATGTCCTGGGATGCCGTTGATTTTTAAGGCAATGGGATTCGCAGGACTTTTCGTCAAATCCTTGCACAACGTTAATTCATGACATTTGACAGATCCACGCCGAACGTCAAGCGACACCGTGATAGGAATGGGAGCATCTTACCATCATTGCTTCAGACTCAGGAAATGTTCTTGGAACTTCACACCACCTGGCCTCCAGAGGAGCTGTAGCTTTTTTTGCCCCGGGGAAGCATGATCCACACGGAAGGGAATAAAAAATGCTGGCCAGTCATCTAAGCGCTTCCAAGTGCCAAAAGGAAGCACCTTGCCCCGTGTGAGGCTCGAACTCACGACCTTCAGATTATGAGACTGACGCGCTGCCTACTGCGCCAACGAGGCAGACTGTTGGACTTGGGCAAACTGGGAAACACCAGCTTCCATGTCACTGTGCTGCGGAGTGGCTCCCAGGAGACAGCTTAGGTCAGGCAAGCATGTCACGATGGCCGAGCGGTCTAAGGCGCTGCGTTCAGGTCGCAGTCTCCTCTGGAGGTGTGGGTTCGAATCCCACTTCTGACAAATCTAATCTTTGGCTACGGGTTCAGGCTGAAGTCTTTAACTCTCTGGCACCATGTCCGAGTGATACAGTAACACTGACAAAGCACCGCATCAATCTCGTTGTGCCAAAATTTATGCAGCGTAGCAGTGTACATGGCAGCCTTAATAGGCTCTTTAGACTGTAGGTTTTAAGGCTTTTGCAATCAAGGTATTGTCCACAAAAACTCGGAAAAGCATGTGAACAAAACAATGGACGAGGGCTTTAATGCAAGTGAACCAAAAGGGGATCAAAAGTACTGTCTTGGAATGCCATGTAGTGGAATGTCCTGGGATGCCGTTGATTTTTTAAGGCAATGGGATTCGCAGGACTTTTCGTCAAATCCTCGCACAACGTTAATTCATGACATTTGACAGATCCACGCCGAACGTCAAGCGACACCGTGATAGGAATGGGAGCATCTTACCATCATTGCTTCAGACTCAGGAAATGTTCTTGGAACTTCACACCACCTGGCCTCCAGAGGAGCTGTAGCTTTTTTTGCCCCGGGGAAGCATGATCCACAAGGAAGGGAATAAAAAATGCTGGCCAGTCATCTAAGCGCTTCCAAGTGCCAAAAGGTAGCACCTTGCCCCGTGTGAGGCTCGAACTCACGACCTTCAGATTATGAGACTGACACACTGCCTACTGCGCCAACGAGGCAGACTGTTGGACCTGGGCAAACTGGGAAACACCAGCTTCCATGTCACTGTGCTGCGGAGTGGCTCCCAGGAGACAGCTTAGGTCATGCAAGCATGTCAGGATGGCCGAGCGGTCTAAGGCGCTGCGTTCAGGTCGCAGTCTCCTCTGGAGGCGTGGGTTCGAATCCCACTTCTGACAAACCTAATCTTTGGCTACACGTTCAGGCTGAAGTCTTTAACTCTCTGGCACCATGTCCGAGTGATACAGTAACACTGACAAAGCACCGCATCAATCTCGTTGTGCCAAAATTTATGCAGCGTAGCAGTGTACATGGCAGCCTTAATAGGCTCTTTAGACTGTAGGTTTTAAGGCTTTTGCAATCAAGGTATTGTCCACAAAAACTCGGAAAAGCATGTGAACAAAACAATGGACGAGGGCTTTAATGCAAGTGAACCAAAAGGGGATCAAAAGTACTGTCTTGGAATGCCATGTAGTGGAATGTCCTGGGATGCCGTTGATTTTTAAGGCAATGGGATTCGCAGGACTTTTCGTCAAATCCTTGCACAACGTTAATTCATGACATTTGACAGATCCACGCCGAACGTCAAGCGACACCGTGATAGGAATGGGAGCATCTTACCATCATTGCTTCAGACTCAGGAAATGTTCTTGGAACTTCACACCACCTGGCCTCCAGAGGAGCTGTAGCTTTTTTTGCCCCGGGGAAGCATGATCCACACGGAAGGGAATAAAAAATGCTGGCCAGTCATCTAAGCGCTTCCAAGTGCCAAAAGGAAGCACCTTGCCCCGTGTGAGGCTCGAACTCACGACCATCAGATTATGAGACTGACGCGCTGCCTACTGCGCCAACGAGGCAGACTGTTGGACTTGGGCAAACTGGGAAACACCAGCTTCCATGTCACTGTGCTGCGGAGTGGCTCCCAGGAGACAGCTTAGGTCAGGCAAGCATGTCAAGATGGCCGAGCGGTCTAAGGCGCTGCGTTCAGGTCGCAGTCTCCTCTGGAGGCGTGGGTTCGAATCCCACTTCTGACAAATCTAATCTTTGGCTACGCGTTCAGGCTGAAGTCTTTAACTCTCTGGCACCATGTCCGAGTGATACAGTAACACTGACAAAGCACCGCATCAATCTCGTTGTGCCAAAATTTATGCAGCGTAGCAGTGTACATGGCAGCCTTAATGGGCTCTTTAGACTGTAGGTTTTAAGGCTTTTGCAATCAAGGTATTGTCCACAAAAACTCGGAAAAGCATGTGAACAAAACAATGGACGAGGGCTTTAATGCAAGTGAACCAAAAGGGGATCAAAAGTACTGTCTTGGAATGCCATGTAGTGGAATGTCCTGGGATGCCGTTGATTTTTAAGGCAATGGGATTCGCAGGACTTTTCGTCAAATCCTCGCACAACGTTAATTCATGACATTTGACAGATCCACGCCGAACGTCAAGCGACACCGTGATAGGAATGGGAGCATCTTACCATCATCGCTTCAGACTCAGGAAATGTTCTTGGAACTTCACACCACCTGGCCTCCAGAGGAGCTGTAGCTTTTTTTTGCCCCGGGGAAGCATGATCCACACGGCAGGGAATAAAAAATGCTGGCCAGTCATCTAAGCGCTTCCGAATGCCAAAAGGTAGCACCTTGCCCCGTGTGAGGCTCGAACTCACGACCTTCAGATTATGAGACTGACTGTAGGTTTTAAGGCTTTTGCAATCAAGGTATTGTCCACAAAAACTCGGAAAAGCATGTGAACAAAACAATGGACGAGGGCTTTAATGCAAGTGAACCAAAAGGGGATCAAAAGTACTGTCTTGGAATGCCATGTAGTGGAATGTCCTGGGATGCCGTTGATTTTTAAGGCAATGGGATTCGCAGGACTTTTCGTCAAATCCTCGCACAACGTTAATTCATGACATTTGACAGATCCACGCCGAACGTCAAGCGACACCGTGATAGGAATGGGAGCATCTTACCATCATTGCTTCAGACTCAGGAAATGTTCTTGGAACTTCACACCACCTGGCCTCCAGAGGAGCTGTAGCTGTTTTTTGCCCCGGGGAAGCATGATCCACACGGAAGGGAATAAAAAATGCTGGCCAGTCATCTAAGCGCTTCCAAGTGCCAAAAGGTAGCACCTTGCCCCGTGTGAGGCTCGAACTCACGACCTTCAGATTATGAGACTGACGCGCTGCCTACTGCGCCAACGAGGCAGACTGTTGGACCTGGGCAAACTGGGAAACACCAGCTTCCATGTCACTGTGCTGCAGAGTGGCTCCCAGGAGACAGCTTAGGTCAGGCAAGCATGTCAGGATGGCCGAGCGGTCTAAGGCGCTGTGTTCAGGTCGCAGTCTCCTCTGGAGGCGTGGGTTCGAAACCCACTTCTGACAAACCTAATCTTTGGCTACGCGTTCAGGCTCAAGTCTTTAACTCTCTGGCACCATGTCCGAGTGATACAGTAACACTGACAAAGCACCGCATCAATCTCGTTGTGCCAAAATTTATGCAGCGTAGCAGTGTACATGGCAGCCTTAATGGGCTCTTTAGACTGTAGGTTTTAAGGCTTTTGCAATCAAGGTATTGTCCACAAAAACTCGGAAAAGCATGTGAACAAAACAATGGACGAGGGCTTTAATGCAAGTGAACCAAAAGGGGATCAAAAGTACTGTCTTGGAATGCCATGTAGTGGAATGTCCTGGGATGCCGTTGATTTTTAAGGCAATGGGATTCGCAGGACTTTTCGTCAAATCCTCGCACAACGTTAATTCATGACATTTGACAGATCCACGCCGAACGTCAAGCGACACCGTGATAGGAATGGGAGCATCTTACCATCATCGCTTCAGACTCAGGAAATGTTCTTGGAACTTCACACCACCTGGCCTCCAGAGGAGCTGTAGCTTTTTTTTGCCCCGGGGAAGCATGATCCACACGGAAGGGAATAAAAAATGCTGGCCAGTCATCTAAGCGCTTCCGAATGCCAAAAGGTAGCACCTTGCCCCGTGTGAGGCTCGAACTCACGACCTTCAGATTATGAGACTGACTGTAGGTTTTAAGGCTTTTGCAATCAAGGTATTGTCCACAAAAACTCGGAAAAGCATGTGAACAAAACAATGGACGAGGGCTTTAATGCAAGTGAACCAAAAGGGGATCAAAAGTACTGTCTTGGAATGCCATGTAGTGGAATGTCCTGGGATGTCGTTGATTTTTAAGGCAATGGGATTCGCAGGACTTTTCGTCAAATCCTCGCACAACGTTAATTCATGACATTTGACAGATCCACGCCGAACGTCAAGCGACACAGTGATAGGAATGGGAGCATCTTACCATCATTGCTTCAGACTCAGGAAATGTTCTTGGAACTTCACACCACCTGGCCTCCAGAGGAGCTGTAGCTTTTTTTGCCCCGGGGAAGCATGATCCACACGGAAGGGAATAAAAAATGCTGGCCAGTCATCTAAGCGCTTCCAAGTGCCAAAAGGTAGCACCTTGCCCCGTGTGAGGCTCGAACTCACGACCTTCAGATTATGAGACTGACGCGCTGCCTACTGCGCCAACGAGGCAGACTGTTGGACCTGGGCAAACTGGGAAACACCAGCTTCCATGTCACGGTGCTGCGGAGTGGCTCCCAGGAGACAGCTTAGGTCAGGCAAGCATGTCAGGATGGCTGAGCGGTCTAAGGCGCTGCGTTCAGGTCGCAGTCTCCTCTGGAGGCGTGGGATCAAATCCCACTTCTGACAAACCTAATCTTTGGCTACGCGTTCAGGCTCAAGTCTTTAACTCTCTGGCACCATGTCCGAGTGATACAGTAACACTGACAAAGCACCGCATCAATCTTGTTGTGCCAAAATTTATGCAGCGTAGCAGTGTACATGGCAGCCTTAATGGGCTCTTTAGACTGTAGGTTTTAAGGCTTTTGCAATCAAGGTATTGTCCACAAAAACTCGGAAAAGCATGTGAACAAGACAATGGACGAGGGCTTTAATGCAAGTGAACCAAAAGGGGATCAAAAGTACTGTCTTGGAATGCCATGTAGTGGAATGTCCTGGGATGCCGTTGATTTTTAAGGCAATGGGATTCGCAGGACTTTTCGTCAAATCCTCGCACAACGTTAATTCATGACATTTGACAGATCCACGCCGAACGTCAAGCGACACCGTGATAGGAATGGGAGCATCTTACCATCATTGCTTCAGACTCAGGAAATGTTCTTGGAACTTCACACCACCTGGCCTCCAGAGGAGCTGTAGCTTTTTTTGCCCCGGGGAAGCATGATCCACACGGAAGGGAATAAAAAATGCTGGCCAGTCATCTAAGCGCTTCCAAGTGCCAAAAGGTAGCACCTTGCCCCGTGTGAGGCTCGAACTCACAACCTTCAGATTATGAGACTGACGCGCTGCCTACTGCGCCAACGAGGCAGACTGTTGGACCTGGGCAAACTGGGAAACACCAGCTTCCATGTCACGGTGCTGCGGAGTGGCTCCCAGAAGACAGCTTAAGTCAGGCAAGCATGTCAGGATGGCCGAGCGGTCTAAGGCGCTGCGTTCAGGTCGCAGTCTCCTCTGGAGGCGTGGGATCGAATCCCACTTCTGACAAACCTAATCTTTGGCTACGCGTTCAGGCTCAAGTCTTTAACTCTCTGGCACCATGTCCGAGTGATACAGTAACACTGACAAAGCACCGCATCAATCTCGTTGTGCCAAAATTTATGCAGCGTAGCAGTGTACATGGCAGCCTTAATGGGCTCTTTAGACTGTAGGTTTTAAGGCTTTTGCAATCAAGGTATTGTCCACAAAAACTCGGAAAAGTATGTGAACAAAACAATGGACGAGGGCTTTAATGCAAGTGAACCAAAAGGGGATCAAAAGTACTGTCTTGGAATGCCATGTAGTGGAATGTCCTGGGATGCCGTTGATTTTTAAGGCAATGGGATTCGCAGGACTTTTCGTCAAATCCTCGCACAACGTTAATTCATGACATTTGACAGATCCACGCCGAACGTCAAGCGACACCGTGATAGGAATGGGAGCATCTTACCATCATCGCTTCAGACTCAGGAAATGTTCTTGGAACTTCACACCACCTGGCCTCCAGAGGAGCTGTAGCTTTTTTTGCCCCGGGGAAGCATGATCCACACGGAAGGGAATAAAAAATGCTGGCCAGTCATCTAAGCGCTTCCAAGGGCCAAAAGGTAGCACCTTGCCCCGTGTGAGGCTCGTACTCACGACCTTCAGATTATGAGACTGACGCGCTGCCTACTGCGCCAACGAGGCAGACTGTTGGACCTGGGCAAACTGGGAAACACCAGCTTCCATGTCACGGTGCTGCGGAGTGGCTCCCAGGAGACAGCTTAGGTCAGGCAAGCATGTCAGGATGGCCGAGCGGTCTAAGGCGCTGCGTTCAGGTCGCAGTCTCCTCTGGAGGCATGGGTTCGAATCCCACTTCTGACAAACCTAATCTTTGGCTACGCGTTCAGGCTCAAGTCTTTAACTCTCTGGCACCATGTCCGAGTGATACAGTAACACTGACAAAGCACCGCATCAATCTCGTTGTGCCAAAGTTTTTGCAGCGTAGCAGTGTCCCTGGCAACCTTAATAGGCTCTTTAGACTGTAGGTTTTAAGGCGTTTGCGATCAAGGTATTGTCCATGAAAGTTCGGAAAAGCATGTGAACAAAACAATGGACAAGGGCTTTAATGCAAGTGAACCAAAAGGGGATCAAAAGTACTGTCTTGGAATGCCATGTAGTGGAATGTCCTGGGATGCCGTTGATTTTTAAGCAATGGGATTCACAGGACTTTTCGTCAAATCCTCGCACAACGTTACTTCATGACATTTGACAGATCCACGCTGAACGTCAAGCGGCAACGTGATAGGAATGGGAGCATCTTACCATCATTGCTTCAGACTCAGGAAATGTTCTTGGAACTTCACACCACCAGGCCTCCAGAGGAGCTTTAGCTTTTTTTGCCCCGGGAAAGCATGATCCACACGGAAGGGAATAAAAAATGCTGCCCAGTCATCTAAGCGCTTCCAAGTGCCAAAAGGTAGCACCTTGCCCTGTGTGAGGCTCAAACTCACGACCTTCAGATTATGAGACTGACACGCTGTATTCTGCCCCAAAGAGGTAGACTGTTGGACCTTGGCAAACTGTGAAACACCAGCTTCCATGTCACGGTGCTATGGTGTGGCTCCTAGGAGACAGCTTGGGTCAGGCAAGCATGTCAGGATGGCCAAGCGGTCTAAGGTGCTGCCTTTAGGTTGCAGTCTCCCCTGGAAGTGTGGGTTTGAATTACACTTCTCACAAACTTAATCTTTGGCAACACGATCAGGCTCAAGTCTTTAACTCTCTGGCACCATGTGTGAGTGATACAGTAACACTGACAAAGCACCGCATCAATCTCGTTGCGCCAAAGTTCATGCAGGGTAGCAGTGTCCTTGGCAGCCTTAATGGGCTCTTTAGACTGTAGGTTTTAAGGCGTTTGCGATCAATGTATTGTCCACAAAAGCTCGGAAAAGCATGTGAACAAAACAATGGACGAGGGCTTTAATGCAAGTGCACCGAAAGGGGATCAAAAGAACTGTCTTGGAATACCATGTAGTGGAAAGTCCTGGGGTGCTGTTGATTTTTAAGGCAATGGGATTCGCAAGACTTTTAGTCAAATCCTCACACAACATTAATTCATGACATTTGACAGATCCACGCCAAACGTCAAGCGACAACGTGATAGGAATGGGAGCATCTCACCATCATTGCTTCAGACTCAGGAAATGTTCTTGGATTTTCACACCGCCAGGCCTCCAGAGGAGCTGTAGCTTTTTTGCCCCCGGGAAGCATGATCCTCACGGAAGGGCATAAAAAATGCCGCCCAGTCATCTAAGCGCTTCCATGTGCCATAAGTTACCACCCTTACCCATGTGAGGCTCGAACTCACGAGCTTCAGATTATGAGACTGATGCGCTGCCTACTGTGACAACAAGGTATACCTGGGCAAACTGTGAAACAACAGCTTCCATGTCACGGTGCTTCGGTGTGGCTCCTAGGAGACAGCTCGGGCCAGGCAGGTATGTCAGGATGGCCGAGCGGTCTAAGGTGCTGCGTTAAGCTGGGGAACAATTGTCCAGGGTAGAAGGGAAGAAAAGGGGGAAGAAAGAAAAAGAAAAAGGGAAGAAGAGGGGGAAAAAGCGAAGAAAAGAAAGGGTGCATTCTAAGCTTCCAGGACATGCCTTCACTGCAACTTCTTTACGTCACGCATAGTGATACCGTTCTGTGTTAAAACAACACATTTTGAGTTACATTGATTTCTATTGCAGGTGCTCACCAAGACCGAGGTTCGAATCCAGCTAAGTGAAGTTTAGTTTTAAACTAATTTCAAGAGGAGCATGTGCTCATGATTTACCCAGCTGGTCCACATTAACTAATTATGATCCTCCAGTCAAAGGATCCCAAATCACTATATATATCCTCATTTTCTTTCTGGAAGAAAGCTTCCTGCTTCTTAAAAGCTTTAGCTCTAAAAGCTTTTACAGCATTGCACTTTTTAGCCCATCAATATGGAAATAACCAACAATATCTACAACTGCAACCAGAGCCCTGCTCTCCCTGAGACTTCAGACACTGCAATGAAGCCAAACTCGCACCGCTCTTAGCGGTCCACCTGTGGTAACGTAGTATGCTTTAAGGGGAAACTTCTCTCTTTAAGGAGAAACTACTCTCCAACAAGATTAAACATTTCTTATGTTTTTAGAAAAGCAAGACTCTCATAAATAAAAAATAATTTAAACCATTTTAAAGACACAAACACTATGGACTTAACGTCCTCCTATAATCTGTAAACAAGCAGAGATTATAACAAACCAAATAAACCCACCTTTCAAGCTTGCTGTCTGTTCACAGGTCCAAAACATTTTAACAGCATGGCTGATTTGACTGCAAGGATCAAAGCAATCCAATCCATAAAACTTTAGTCCACAACATGTTTACATGTTGATAAACATACATGGATACACTGCTGTCATCCAAACTTGTTGCTGGAGTGCTTTCAGTACAGTAGTATCTTTCAGACAAAAACACTTGTATTATGGTCTAACAAAATGGCTGCCGACCTTTTGATTGACACTTCATTGAGCCAATAGCTGAAAAGAGAAGTGTCACCATCCAAGAGCTGTCAGAACATGAGATGGTCCCGCCCTCTCTTAATTATGAACAGACTTAGTTGCAAAGACTTTGTGAATGAATTGGGCCAATTATGCTTCTGATTTCATTCATGTTAAGATTCCAAATGTAATGTTATTTAATCAATCAGATTAAAGTAAAGCCCATAGTAAACATTTAATTGACACAGTTTAATAAGTATGTTCAAGTGCAAATTAAATGACAACATCATTTTAGAAGTTAAATAAATAAATAAATTAAACAAATAACTAACATAAATAAATAAATAAACATACATATAAGTAAACAAACCCTGCCACTTCCAATAGCTATTTAACTTCTAAAATAAAATTACCCACCTAATGACAATAAGCATCACATCGATCATAGAAGTCCGATCGTAATATGTCACAGGAATTTAAACTTATCACTTCACCTACTCCACTTTAAAGAGGTATTTTTAAGATCACCAGCCAAGCCATGCTTAATATCCTTGGCCCTCAACTATCCTGGGGGGTAATGAACGTCTACCAAAACATTTAAAACACTATCTGTCTGTCGATTCCTCACCTCGCTAGTGAACTGCGTTCTCTCCACTAATTTTTTCTGATTTTCTCATTTCAGGTCTAACCTATGGATTCCACCCGGGCACCTCAGCTCTCCCTTCCTATCCTAATATTCAGTCAGCTTTTGCTGATTGAACCAGAAATTGTGGATCATCTTATTTAAAAAGAGATTGACAACCACTTTATGTTTGACCATTCTCTGCCCGACCACTCAAGGTTTCACGCATTTGTCCCATAAGCAGTGCAACTCGCAAATTCTCCATCACCTGCTTCTTTCTAACAATCGCAGAATCCCCCACCTTATCCAACTTTAGATGATATTCTAATCACCCCCCCCACATTGCCTCCAGCCAAACACCTAGAGATCACCAAAAGGTTTTCGCCAATCTAGGTATTCTGCTCGCAGAAGGCTGGACCCAATACATTTATCGAATTTCTAGGCATCAACTTCGATTTGCTCAAATTCCGAGCTTCTCTTCCTAAAGAGAAAATTGGCTGAATAATTTCTCTTTCTCTTCTATTATAAGAAAGAGACTTGAATTAAACACATACTGTTATCTATCCTCGGCCACCTAAAATTCACAGTGCAAATTTACCTCAAACTTGCCTACTCCAGCTCCCTACCACAAGTCACGATTTAAAAGGCACAATTTCTCTCTCAAAACCCACCCACAATGAACTCCGCTTATGGATTGCTTCCTTAAGCTATGGAACGGCTGTTCCTTCTTCTGCAGAGATTGTTCGCACCCCCATTAGATATTTGTCTATTTACTGGTGCTACCCCATCAGTTGGGTTCCAAGGGTACTCAGAGGCCACTGGTTGCCACCACATGGCCCCCTCAATCTATTTCCACTCTAGAAACCATTGTTTACATTTACAATTACATTTAGTCATTTAGCAGACGCTTTTATCCAAAGCGACTTACAAATGAGGACAAGGAAGCAATTTACACAACTAAGAGCAACAATGAATAAGTACTAAAGGCAAGTTTCAGGTCTGTAAAGTCTAAGAAGGGAAGTGTTAGTAATTTTTTTTTTTTTTTTTTTTTTTTGTACAGTTAGTGTGATATTCAAATAGGCAATTGCAGATTAGGAAGTGAAGTGGAGACTAAATAGTTGAGTTTTTAGTCGTTTCTTGAAAATAGCGAGTGACTCTGCTGTTCTGATGCAGTTAGGGAGTTCATTCCACCAACTGGGCAGATTGAGCGTGAGCGTTCGCGAAAGTGATTTTTTTCCTCTTTGGGATGGAACCACGAGGCGACGTTCATTCACAGAACGCAAGTTTCTGGAGGGCACATAGATCTGCAGAAGTGAGTGCAGATAAGAAGGTGCTAGGCCAGAAGTCACTTTGTAGGCAAACATCAGAGTTTTGAATTTGATGCGAGCAGCAACTGGCAGCCAGTGCAAACGGACTAGCAGCGGAGTGACATGTGCTCGTTTAGGTTCATTGAAGACAACTCGTGCTGCTGCATTCTGGAGTAGTTGAAGAGGCTTGATAGAGTTAGCTGGAAGCCCAGCTAGTAGAGAGTTGCAGTAATCCAGTTTGGAGAGAACAAGAGCTTGAACAAGGAGTTGAGCTGCATGTTCAGATAAGAAGGGTCGGATCTTTCTGATGTTATAGAGTGCAAATCTGCACGATCGAGCAGTTCTAGAAATGTGGTCAGAGAAGTTTAGTTGGTCATCAATCGTTACTCCAAGGCTTTTCACCATTTTGGATGCAGTAATGGTTGCCCCATCCATCTGGATTGAAAAGTTATGGTGTAGAGTCGGGTTGGCAGAAACTACAAGCATTTCCGTTTTTGCGAGGTTCAGCTGAAGATGATGATCTTTCATCCAGTGTGAAATATCCAACAGGCAGGCTGAGATACGAGCTGGAACCGAGGGATCATCAGGATGAAAAGAGAGGTATAGCTGGGTATCATCAGCATAGCAGTGGTAGGAGAATCCATGTCTCTGGATGACTTGTCCTAGAGATGATGTGTAGATGGAGAAGAGAAGTGGCCCAAGAACAGAGCCTTGAGGTACCCCAGTGTTTAGATGCTGTAGGTTGGACACCTCTCCCCTCCAAGACACCCTGAATGACCTGTCAGAGAGGTAAGATCTGAACCATTGTATAACAGTGCCCGCAACGCCCAGTGACTCAAGTGTAGATAGCAGGATCTGGTGGTTGACAGTGTCAAAAGCAGCTGACAAGTCCAGCAAAATGAGGACTGATGATTTAGAGTCTGCTTTAGCCAGTCTGAGATCATCAGCTTTCTTCAAACTGTACCCAATAGTCGCTGCCGCCATACTATGGGGAGACGAATGGTCCACCTCTAGGATTCTCGTTCATTGTGTTGAGGAAGAAACAATATAATGCATAGACAAAGGCGTTCCTACTCTCTATGCTTTAATGCTACTTTTGAGATGTCTTATTTGACATTAGTCAATTTATCATGTCTGCATAATATGTGCCAGGTTGCAAAACCAAATCACTGACTCTCTCTCATTTTCTTTCCAGAAAATTTGGTCACTGGCTACAGAAGTGGACCCCAACTCAACGCCTGTCCATCCCTTTCCACAAATGACATTACCTTAAGCCACCCCCATTATAACCTCCACCAAACTCCATATCACTTACCATTAAAGTAGTAGCCTTCAGACCCTTCAGTTACACATCACAGCATGAAACATTCAAACTCAACCCTCACTCCAACCCACCATAGCAGATCTAATTTTGTGTAATGAGGAAAGAAAGGGTTTCCTCGTCCTGCAAAGTAAGATAGATCTATTGACAAGAACATTTCATTTACATCTTCAACATTCCTGCCCTCACCCACCCAGTCCAAACTCTCTAGTATACCTACACTCGAGGATTATAAGAAACAAACCCCCTAGCCTCCCTTTTTACTGATGATGCTAATTGTCCAGTATCACAACTCTGGTTCCAGAAACACCTCAAAGTTGTCCACCTCTCAGGATTTCCTCCCGAACCAATCTCCAGCCATTCATTCAGAATTGGCATTATTAAAAGGCTTTCCCAGCACCAGATCCAGACCCTCGGTCATTGGTTCTCTAAAGCCTTTCAAATCCTACATTCGCCTCAGTCTTTTCATCTCAAAGAACCCAAGTTGTTACTCCCAGCAGCTCTCCCCTTTCCACTTGCCAGAATTGAGTGCCTTACTGTTTTCTACCAGCCCTTTACTCATTGTCTTTGACTCTCATCCAACCTCCTTCCTCCACATTAACATCACCCTAAGCTCTGACTCCCGCCGGAGTCAATAGGAGTTTTGGCTCTCGCAAGAGCCTCACCTATCGCCTTCACCTTCCAGTTTCCCCTGCCAGTGTCGAGTGCTTCCACTGCATCAGTTTATTTATTCTTTATAGTTATTCACCAGTATCGGCATTAACATGTTTATTCTGCATAGTAGTTCATTAGCATTTCATGTTCTGTATTTTGCATAGTAACCTTGTTACTTCAACAGCACCCCCCTTTTTCTCTCCCCTTACCAGCATTGTGGGCTCCCGCTGCATTAGTACCTTTCTTATTGATTATTTTGCACATTATGCATAGTAATTGTATAGCATATTTTTGTTAATTAAAGCAGTTTTTCTTCTGCCAGCGCTAAGTGCTTCCGCTGCTTACTGCATTTTATTATGCATAGTATTTCCCTAATGTTTCATGTTTTTATTTTATTGTTAATATATTAAATCTGTGTTAATACCAGCTTCCTTCCCCTCTCTTTCTCCCTGCCAGTTTCTAGCAACATGCCAGCATTGAGTGCTTCTGCTGCATAGCAGTTGTATATTCCATACAGTAATTTATATAGCATTGTTTCCTCCAGCTTCTCTCCTTTGTTTACCCCCAACAGCTTTTTATGCTTCCGCTACCAAATCTCTTCCCTCCTCTTAAACAGCCAGCTCCACACCCTTCATTATTGCATCTCACAAACCTTCTCTTAAGCACTGACTCCTGTAGAGGGCCCATTTAAGCCCCAATTTACACACGAGACTCCACCCACCCTCTAAGCCACTCAGACTCCCTTAGACTTCCTAACTTTATTTCTTAGCCACCAAACCCACCCTGCCCTTCACACACTCCCTAGAAAGCTTTTCCCCCACTTTTTATCAGTTCTTCACATATATATCCAGCAGCCGGATATAGCACTTTTTCTTTGCACTTTGGGGAGTTCCTGTGTAAACACGCGGCTGCTGTCCCGAGCGCTTATCATTGGCTTTTTGGGGAGTTTGAGATAGGCCTGAGCTCAATCTCCACTCGCCCTGCAAAAGGGGGGGGAGCCCTGGGCTCGAGGATCCCTTGAGCTCAGGGCTCTCTCCCGGGACAGCATGCCAAACAAGCTAGCACTGTTGCCTCACAGCAAGAATACCAATGGTGTTGGGTCCTCGCTGAGCCATCTGGTATTTCTGTGTGGAGTTTGCATGTTCTCCCCGTGTCCGCGTGGGTTTCCCCCGGGTTCCCCGGTTTCCTCCCACCATCCAAATGTGCTCTATATTATAGATAAAACAAGCCTAAACCTTTTTTATAATGTCTTACTCTCAGGAAGTTCGCCTTGGCCTCAGCAGCGGGGGAGTTTGAGATAGACCTGAGCTCAATGTCCACTCGCCCTGCAAAAGGGGGGAGCCCTGGGCTCGAGGATCCCTTGAGCTCAGGGCTCTCTCCCGGGACAGCATGCCAAACAAGCTATGTATAAATCATGAGCTAAGTGTGAACTCTTGAAAGATGCTTTATTGTTATTGGTTACTTATTACTCAATAAACTAACTGTTTGAATGTATAATGCTCCAAGGTAAATAAAATATGCCTAAGCACTTTGTTCTTGTGTTTTTTGACATTCTTTCATGAAAAATAAAGCATACTAACTTGAATATGTCATTATTTAGTAGTTGTTGTAGCATTGTTATGCTTATCATTATTATTGTTCTGTATTTTGATGTACAAATTATCTTCTACAGGAATGTTATAGAGCTACAGTATTATGGAATTAAAAGTCAAGGAGTAGTCAGTTATTTATATATGCATTATTTATCTAACAATTGTCAACAGAACAGTAATGAAAATAGAGTAGAAAATTTAAAAAATAATAAATAAGTTAAATACAATATTAACAATATAAATAAACAATGTAAATAAAATGTTAAATAAAAACAGAAACCAGCACAAAGTGGACTTAAAAGTCAAGGAGCAGTCATTTATAAATGCAATATTTATTTAATATTGGTCCACAAAACAGTAATAAACATAGCATAAAAAAATCAAAAAAATTAAATAAGTTAAATATAAACAGAATGAATACTAAGTTAACAAATAAAATGTTAAATAAATTTAGAAACCAACAATAAATGAAATAGAATAAATTGAGCTATTATGGTTGTAAACTGTATACACTTTATACATACACATATAAGTAAATAAGTTAAATAAAATGTCAACAAAATAAATAAATTATTTAAATATAAAGTGCAAAAAAAAAAAAACAGAAACAAACAAGGTAATTGAAGATCTATTATGGTTATAAACTGTATTAACAATAGACATACACATAAATAATAAACAGTTAAATAAAATGTTAACAAAAGAAATTATTTTGATAAAATATGGAATAAAATAGAAACCAACAAGTGAAATAGTATAAATTGAAGAACTATTATGGTTGTAAACTTTTTACACTCTGTACACACTCACACACACACACACACACACACACACACACACACACACACACACACACACACACACACACACACATAAATAATAAGTTAAATAAAATATTAACAAAATAAATACACTATTTAAATAAAATGCGCAATTAAAAAATGAATAAAAACCAACAACAAGTGAAATAGAATAAACTGTAGAACTATTATGGTTATAAACTATATAAATACACACACATATATAAATAATAAATAAGTTAAATAAAATGTTAACAAAATAAATAATTAAAAAGTAAAATGTGCAATAAAACAAAAAACAAACAAGTGAAATACAATAAATTGAACTATTATGGTTGTAAACTGTAAACAATATATACATACACACACACACACACACACACACACACACATATAAATAATATATAAGATAAAGAAAATGTGAAATAAAAATATAAATCAACAACAAGTGAAATTGAAAAACTGAAGAACTATTCCACTATATACATACACAAACAAACAAACAAACATATTATTTTGGAGTGGTCCTTTTCATTTCCTCTAGCCACTCTTCTTTAGTCAAAGTTTCAGTCTGTGGGCAGTACACCCTGCCCCTGAGTTGGCTATGGCCTTTGGCAATTGTTTTGAACTGCCCACACTTTTTACAAGTGTTCGCTTGAATAGATCTTCAGTACGGTCTTTTGGGAATGGCTCTAGATGCGGACAGTGATGCAGCAGGCTGTGAGCTGGTACTGGACATTGTTGGCTGAAGTGGTGGCTGTCTGAGTGGCATCCCCTACACCATTGGGATACCCTGGGCTATCTGCACTCCTTGCATCATCGGGATACCCTGGGCCATAGGGATTCCCTGGACTATTGGCACAGCCTGGAACATTGGTACACCCTGAAACATCGGCACACCCTGGTACCCTGGTGTAGCCAGGATGTAAATGTTGGGTACCATCTGCAGCGATGCTCCAGGTGCTGATGGTGTAAACATGACCTGATGACCTGGGTCTGTGCTGGTGCCTTGGGTCTGAGTGGGGGTCACCCAACAGATGTCTGCCTCTGCCTTGCCTGACCTGCTGTACTCTCTGCCAACATGTACTGGTGCTGCTCTCCTGGTTGGTCCGGTGAAATCTTTGATGCCACTGGTGGAGTACAGGGGCTGGGCCTTAAGTTGTCTCTTCTCCATCATCTCCTGAGCTGGTACAGTAGGGGCAGGTTGTTGCACCGTTTGTGCTGGAGCAGCAGAGGCAGTACTCTGCTAAAAATAATCAAAAAAATACATGTAATCATGAAAAAGGAAAGCCATTCTAGTAAATAATTATAAACACATATTGATTCATAAATGTACCTTTTAAGTGTGAAAACCACATGTGCATTTCAGCACACCTCCAAGCAAGGTCCTCTATGGAACAAAATCAATGCCTAAAGTATTGAAATAAAAAGCTTGTCGAATTACACTAACTGAAAAAAATAATGCATTGAATTAACAAGTGCTTGCATTTTAATGACATGAATTGCCAGGGTTTGTATTTTTATGTCCCAAAATTTAATATAGCTGTTTATTTGAGCTGTGAATATTTCAACTAAAAATATTTTGCACACATTTTTATACTTAAATTCAATAGTTCATAATTCACCATTCAGAATTCAATTCCAAAACATTCAGTTCTGTTTAAAAATACAATATATATTATTCAAAATGCAATTTTCAGTGCATTTTATTTCAGTTCAAAAATTCGCTTCCATAAATTCAGTGGTTCAAATTCGACTGTTGAAATTCGACATTACATCCGGGAACTGCAGGAAAAGCAATGGAGTACGGATCCAAGATCACTCTCTGCTGTTAGACGTCCTCGACAGCAGGTGGTGCTAGCGGCAGTTATTTCTTCATCAACAAGCAAACGCAAGACGACGTGTTAATGGGCGAAGATGGACCAAGAGGTGAGTATTAATCACTAATTAAGACATAACATCTAAGATTACTTCTTCAAATTGCTTATAATAATATGCAATTCTTCTGAATTAAAGGCGAGTTTATGTCACTGTAACGTTAAAGGGCTCTCAAGTTTAAGGAAAACTTTGGCGTGAAATTAAGGAGTCGACTGTTTTTGATTGTTAACAGCGAGGGAGAGGAGATGGGGGTTGATTGATGGGGAGCGAGGTCGGCTAGATCTTTGTATATAATAAACGCAATAAACGTATTGGGTCGTTTACGCCAGATGCGGCTTGCACTAATATATCGCGCCATTTGCGCGTAAATAGACGCGTGGACATTTTGAGTGAACTTGCTACACGCTTCATTCGCGCGTAAAATTCCCGCTGCAATAGACGCGGATTATCATCATGGAAGGGGCGTCCCCTCAGACGTGCACCAGCTCTATGAGTTTATCAACACTTCTAGAAACTGTGCCTGGATGATGAAAGGTTTATTTTAAAATGTACTGTATATAGCTTGCAGTAGTCACTGAAAATGACTAAAACTCAGCCATTGAAATATGTTAGGCTACCTTATTTGATGACTGATTGTAATATTCAAGAAAGGTTATGTGTCAGTCCATCATCTTGCTTTTTTATAAAGCAAGTAATTTGAATCTATATTGCCAAACTACCAGCCTAGCAGGAGACAAAGAATAAAATTTTATTTTTTACAAGTATTTGAATGGTCAAAAGTCACGACTACATTAAAGCACTTCCATGAACCTGTTTTCAAAATGCCAGAATTGAAAACATACTTTTACAGCACCGAGTATATTGATTATGTGAGCTCATTTGCCCCAGTGTTGACATTTAAATTTACACATTTATATCTGGATACATTATCTTAAATGAAACCGACTTGCATCAATATTGTGCAGGCAACAACAAGGTTATTGTTTTGATTTCTGAAGAAAAATATAATTGTAAGAGAAATATTATTTAAATCAAGTGAAATTAAGAAACAGGCATACAAATCTACAGTGGGGTAAACAAAATATATATGTTAATAGGAATTGAAAGCAAAGCTACTTTACACCATTGACAGATTTTTTTGTTTTTTAATTTCACTTTCCATCTCTGTTGTGCTTGTCTCACAAGGGAGACAACGATGTTTTAAGGTCTGCAAGGCACCTTCTCTCACTTTTGACACGTCAAGAGCGAGACGGGCCTTCGACTAGTCAAGATATGAACAGGTATAGCAACATTTGAAAGAATTTCAAGTGAATGTCAACACATATGTAATGATAACTTTTAATAGCTAATTTATTTTGTGGTTTGTCAGATCATCTCAGGTTGTCAGACCGAGAGTTGCAACTCCGGGGCCATCATTGGTTCAGTCAGAAATGACTAGGTCAGTACAAAGTCACCTTTGTTTATATAACACTTTTTTTTTATAACTACAAATTGTTTCCAAGCAGTTAAACAGTGGGAAAAAATATGTGATGTTTGCCAATTGGACATTAAGTGAACTGACTTAGTTTAGTTAATCGGTTATTAATTTGGATAATTTAATCTATACTACAGCTCTGCAGAAAACAGTGCTGTATCCAGCAAACTCAGTTGAGATGTGAAATAATTTAATTCCACTATACAGTTAAAAAGGTGTCTCTATGGCACAAAATTAATTGCTCAACTAATCAAGGCGAATGCAACATTGGCGAGGAACCTAAACTCTGAATGGAGACAATAAATAGGCTTAGTCTGGAGGGCTTGTTCTCTTTTGACCATCAAAGCTCCAAAGCTGTAAAATGCATTTCTACATTTTCTGATGTATTATTTCTGTTCTGATTTTGTTCTGGTATTCTGATAGATCCTTTCCTGGATTATTCACAAATCGTAGAGGGAAACGACGATTCACTGGCACAGGTCCTTTACCAATTAAACCCAAACCATTTCAGGTGACATTTCACCTACTTCCGGGCCAGTGTGAACGATCTCCTAGTGGTCCAGATCAGCTTCTACATACTCAAGCAGGACTAGGGCGCAGAACTGCAATGCTAGATGAAAATATGACTCATCAGGAGGTACCTAACCATACATAACATAATGTGCCTTTAAATTCTGCTCATATTATTTTTATGAATGTTCATACGGAGAAGTGATAGCAGCTTGATTAATTATTCTTGTTGTCCTTAACAGTTATGTGATAAGCTCATCGAATTATATCCTGAGCTTGGTGGGGTAATGGGTGGTTGGCTTCTTTACAAAGCATCAGGTAATATTCACTGTCTTGAGTAAGATATTGTAATTGTATAAAAGCATAGTAAATAGTAATGTGTGTAAATATGCAGTTTGTGCCTAGTTGCTTTACACATTTGTTCTTGTCATATTTAGTTTTTTACCAATTTCAGACCACATCAACCTTAAAAAGATAGTTAACCTAAAATTAAAAATGTTGCCATTTACTACTCTATATCTTGTTCTAAGTTCCAGTCTTCTGTTAAGCATAAAATATGTTTTTTTTAAATGTTAAGAAGCACCCATCTGTAGTAGAAACACAAATATTAAGGCTAATACTAAATACTTGTCTTTGATAGAACAAAGAAATGTGTGTTGAAAAATCTGAGGGTGGATAAAAGCCAAGATTTTATTTTTTGATATCCCTTTACACCTGGGTGTATGCACACAAGACAATGTTGGCTTGGAGTCCAAGCTCAATTACCACATCCCGTTTTTCTGTTTATTATACTAAACGCTAATAATGTTTAACTTAAAAATGTGTTACATTGGCATAAGCTGTTAGTACAATTTGCTTTTAATATGTTGTTAGGTAAACAAAAAAATGTATGTAATTATGGGTGTAACAATGTATCGTAGTACAATTTATTGCAATACAAAAATGTCACAATATGCATTGTGGCGTTATGACGATTTTATTGCCATATGACATCTATTCTCTTATTGGTTAAGCTACATTCCACCTGCTGTCACATCCATTCAGATTGCTAGAACTAGTAGCAGGGCAATATGTGTGTAGCTAAAATAGAGGATGGCTCATTCTCTTATAAGTCCAACATCTGGCAACATTTTGGTTTTCCAGTTACTGAATAGGACGGTAACAAGAAAACAGACAAAACACAAACTGTGTGTAAAGACTGTAAAGAAATGCTGCCATACAAAGCTGCGAACACAACAAATATGATGTATCATTTAAGCCTCAACCATAACACCAAAGTGCAATCGAGTGTCTCACTTAAGTGCCAAAGCTGAAGAAATGACAAGATGCATAGGAGTATTTATGGTAAAAGACAATGCCATTTTCTATGATAGAAAAAGTTGGATTTTGCTAACTGAATATAAATAAAATATTGTGATGCATATTGTATCGTGAACATCATATTGTGAGCTGAGTGTATTGTTACACCCCTTTAAGTAATAGAAAATGAATTTTAGATTACTAATTTTTTATTTTATTAATAACATATAATAAGGCATTACGTAGCAGTCTTGTTTTTAATTTCAGGAGGTTGGGGAAGTCGTAAACTTGTCCTAATGGCACCTGCAGACTGTGGGTACACTGGCAGGCTTATTAAAGCTACCAAAATAGGAGAGAATTCAGTCCTCTACATAGCTCCTCTTCAGGATGAGCTTGATACTGCTCCCTTACCACCATCTTCTGAAGCCTTTCGTGATATGCCTAAGGCAATCTGCAAAAAATGCAACGAATCCTACCCACTTCAGCTTTTAACCAATCACATTAAGTCCTGTACTGATGTTGTTGTGGTGGAGGATGAGAATGATTCTCAAGATGAGTATCAGCAGGAGGCAGAATGTGAGAACAAGGACAACGAAGTCAAGAACAATGAACAGGTTAGTTTCTTCCTAATGTATATTTGACCCAAGGTGATATAAAGTTGAATTTTTGTGGTAATTTGTGTTTATTTGGTTATCGGCATTATAGGCTTGCTGTCTTATTTGTCAAGAAGTAATGCCATTTGGAATTTTAGAAGTCCATGCCAGTGAATGTGGGGAAAGGTGTGCTAGCTGTAAATATTTATTTTGTGAGACACGGAAAATATGTTATATTTACCTTGCACTGTAACATTTTCCATAATTTTAATTGTTTACCATTTTTAAATTGTAGTCCAGTGAATGATGACAGTAACAACACAGCTGAGTTTTCATTCATGAATAAAGAAGTGAACAACACTGCTGATTTTTCAATCATGGATAATGGTAATTATTTGTGTGTGTGTTTTTTACATTCTTGTGCTGCTGATGCATTGTTAAAATAATGTAATTTAATTGAACAGATTGGAAGACTCATTTGGATCCAAAGACAGCTGCATTGTTGTACAGAAAACAAATACTTCAGCTACATGAGACAGGGAAGCCCCTTTTCATGTCCATGGATCTAAGATCAAGTGTGGAAGAACAGGACAGGCAGCTAATCAACTTCTACAAGCAAAGAAACGTGGAGTGGGCATGTCCTGTTAAATGTCAGCTTCAAGGTGCAGCCTAGAGTAAAAGAAAGAAAAACTTGGATGCAATAAAATATACAGTTCATATAGCATATTCATGCTTATAGCTTTAGTTACTATATTGAAGGATTCGGATTTCTGCTTTCCAATCCGTCTCATCATGGACCAACGTTTATCCTTTTCATCATCCTGTTTCTCAGTATTTAACTGTGAATTGATGTTAACTAATGAATAAGTTATAACTGCTTACTGCAAGAATGTTCTGTGTCCTTGCTTCTCTTTTTGCCTGTCTATTTTAACTTTGTTTTCAGGAGACACACAAACCAGGTCATAGGTCATGGAGACCTCTCTCTCTCTCTCTCTCTCTCTCTCTCCATCTGTTCTTATGACTGGAGGTCCAATACAGAGGAGAAGACAGCTGTTTTATTGTCCTGATATTGCCTATAATATTATAGCTGTTTGATTGATCTATTTTTGAGTATAATACATTTTAATGTAATTCCTTTTCGTGTGGAGATAGACTGTGTGTAGTAAAGATATTGCAGCAGACTGTTGATGGAAACAGTCTTGAACCAGCCTGATAACACAGCTGAACGTACAAGAAACATCCTTGAGTCTTTAACCCAAATGGTCGTTTGTGTCTATTGTTTTCCTGGTTTAGCTTTTTACAGGTCGGAGATCAGCTCCTAATAACTTAGGGTGACCTCACCTCTAGGCATCAGGTCGCCATCCATATCTGGAGACAGATACAATGCTTTCTTTGACGCACGCATTAAGGCCATCCATATCTGGAAGTAGATACTACACTGTTAAAAATTGTCCCGTTAAAAAACAGTAAAATACTGGCAGCTGCAGTTGCCAGCAATGTACTGTTATTTTACAGTATGTTGCTGTAAAAATACATGGACTACATTGATTTACACAATACTCAACTGAACTCATTTTGCTCACTGAAAGCAACTGCCTCAACTTGGTCAACTGCTGAATGAGTTTATGAAGTAATGTGCTATATATGCTTAGAAGCATACTTATAATGATAACTTATTTTAGTTAATTAGAAAAGTTTGGTTTAACTCTAATGTCTTATTTTTCACAACAGCACACATACATGTAAATCTGGAACTACCAGAGAGATTCTGACTGCATCAGCAACTAAACAGCAGCTGTCTTTAAATAGAGAAACATGCAGAATAACATCAGCAGTTCATTGTTCATCTTTAACTCATACACTGGCTCTACTCTCCTCCACAACGGTGACACACAGGAGAAATTAGCTTCAGGTTTTACAGTAAAATACTGTTTTTTCCTTGATTTAACAGTAATCTACTGGCAGCTGTGGTTGCCAGCAATATACTGTTTTTTTTACAGTCTACTTCCGTTGTGTAAATTAACAGTATATTACTGTTAAAATACATTTTTACACTGTGTTTTTACCTCTCACACCTTTAACCCTTTAAACCCCAGAGCAAATACTTCAGTTTTAATTGAAGTGTCCACACTACTGAGTGTTCAAGAAACATGGAGCAAAGCTGAAGTAAATTCATTAATTAACTGACAAATTAAATGCTAATTGAGGATTAACAATGAACAAATGTAGAAATACTGAAGGGAAAAAACAAGAACAGAACATACAAAACTTTAGTCACAGCTTTATAATGAAATAACCTGAAGAACAACAAATGATTAAATCATTTAAATGATCAGCGGATGATTAAACAACTCTACAAACATCATCACCAGCTACACTTATTACTTAATACATGTATTTTTGTATAACATCTACTAAAGTTCTTCTTGAGAAAAAGTGAAAGTTTTACGTCACCATCATGGAGAACAGAGTTTGCTTTAGTTGGGCTCTTAGCCCTGTCATTTTTAACATTTATATATCTTGGCTGCTGCAATTGTTAAGAACTTTGTTTAAAAAGCTCCTTTGTTGTGGCAAGCCAGCCAAACACCTAAATAAGATCTGGTGATGTTCACGTTGCCATTAAATGGCAGAGTCTGTTCTCATTTAGTATAATAAAATTTACTGCTCCTATTCAATGTTAAATCTATTGTTTTACATTATATGTCTATATGTGGCAATGATTTCTGGAAGTTTTTAAGAATATCTTGGACAATAACACTGCTCTATGGTGTAAATCGCACTCAAAGAGACACCAATAATCAGCATATGAACTTCAATAATGGTGACAACTAACAAAATTAACAGTTTAACTCACAAACAGGCAACTGAAAGTCGAAATATAAACAACAGCAGAATCAAATACAAATAAAGAAAACTGTGAGACCATTATACAACATTTATTTATACCGCAATGCATGCTGGGATATTTGTACTGTGCCACTCCCAGCATGCATTGCAGCATGAAACATTTGAGATGTTACCGTTGTTGAGATACAAGGTCAGATTCATGAGGTCTGAGTGTGTATTTGTCATAACTGAACTGTTTTTGTATGTTATTTCTTAACTGTAAAGTAATTACGGAGGTATCTTTTCTTTTTCCACTTCTTATTAATTAAATTAATACCTGCAACTAAGCATAAAATCTATTGCATGAGGCCCTTCTTCCAGAATTATAACAATACATTTATCAGAACTAATTTCAGACAAATGGATTTCTCTAATTATTGACTTTCCAACTTGATTACTATAATACATGCATTTTATTAACTCTTTATTCTAGTAATTGGAGAGTCTGAATTAATAAGTTCAAGGGTGAAGAGCCCAACTAAACCAGCCCCTCACTACATTACGGTGACACAAAAAACACCTTAATTTCTGTTGGATCTCAATGAGAATAGTATGGAAGTCAAATCAGTCAGTAATAAGTGTGTCTGCTGTTGTTTGTGGAGTTGTTTAATGATCCTCTGCTGAGACTGAAGCTGTTTTATTTTATTTGATTTTATTTAATGTTGTAACTCAAGTCACTGTTTGTGTTTCTTGTTTATTTTCTTCAGTAATTGTAATTATTAACAGCAGGTGTTCATCAGTGTCTGAATTCACTCATTAGTGTTCATTAAAACTGTCAGGTGAACTATATTAGTTAACTAGTGTATGAAATAGTGAACAAGGACACAAAGTGTGATTTCAAACACAGACTTCAAAACATCGAATCTGAACTCTGTTAGCTCACAGTTTTCTGCAGTTGGTTACTTTCTCGAAAACAAAAATGTTACCCAGAAAGCACTGTTTTTAACAGAATATTACTGTTTTAGTGAAAAAACATTATTTTGCCGTAGAATCTGACCGTTTTTTAACAGCAATTTTTTACAGTGTATGTTTCTTTGACGCATGTATTTAGAATTGTCTATTTCTGTTATAACCAATGAGAACTGTTTACCTGGATCCCACCCTTTCTGGACTTGTGTAAAGAGTATAATTGTTCGATTGTTGAAACTGTAAGCAGAGCGGCCTAGGAACTCATTGAGAGTGTTGAAGCTGGCTTCTGCGAATGAAAACTGCAAACTATCTTCAGTAAACATAATTTATTTTTTTTTTTAAATCTCTGACTCCGGCTCTTCTTCATCTACCAGACTGGTCAATCTTTGGGTTAAACTGTAGACAATCCCTACAGTTTTGGTGGAGGACGCGTGGCACTTGTTTACTGGTAACACCATTGATCAATCAACAAAATGAAGGTAAGAAGATTTAAAATTATAAGACTAGGGATTGTCTGTGAAGTAGTGGGTAGTAACGGAACGTTTTTGGTTCTCATTTAGACGTAAATGAAAGGCGCCGGTGGATTCACAGGATTTTGTGGTAGATTGCTGTGGAATCCCTTAGCGAGCTGGTGCATTTTGTGGTACACCTATAGCGATACGGATAAGTGTAACAGTAGTTGAGAGGTGTACCTTCTCCTTCACCCGGAGTTAGGGTACTCATTTGATGGGTGTTTAGGAGGCTTTTGGGACATTCTCGGGCATAAAACCTGGACTGGTTTTCTATTTAGTAGTGGACTAAATTAACCCGAGATTGTAATTGAGTTCCACCACTGCTATCTAACTGCATCACAGACAAAAGGCATGCCATAAGAATAGTGTAGGTCAGATTATTAGGGAAAGAAATAATTGAATAAAAATAACAAATAACATTATAATAGGTATCCATTTGATAGTAGTGGCCACAAAAGTCAGACAAGATACCTAGAAATATCAGGGTGAGGTTGATTGATCAATGATGCACCAGGAGCAATCCCGAGAAAATTATGACCCTAACTGGATTGGACCGGTCTGGACAGTTTGCACATCTTAGGATGGTTTGCAGATTCATCAAGCAGAAGCCAAGCGCTGTTGGTAAGATTGCCCTCTCAATTTCTTCTTGCTTTTGATGTTGAACCTCAGATATAAAAAGAAATAGATGAGAGCAGAATGCAGTAAATAGCTCAGCTAAGCTCTCAGGTATAAAATTATTTTAGAACAGATTTTAAGAAAAAAAAAGTATTCCTTTGACATTTAGTTGTCATTGAAAAGCTAAAATCTAAATATTGAGGGGTTAGTAGCAAAAACGAAGCACAGAAACTGACAGTAACATTATGTTTTGTCTTAGAAGATGAGATTCTGTGTGACTGCACTGTTATCTTGGTTCAGCCCTCACCATGACTTTTGTCTGAATTTTGGCAGTTGCAGATGCAGTTAACCCCTGAAGGATCTAAAACTATTGTTGACTGTAACAGCATTACTTTGAAAATGCATGTCAACTCTGTTTTATATGTTTTAGGAGGGGCTTGAGTAAAAAGATATTACAATAAAATTATGTTATTGAAGTTAATGTTATGTTTAATGTATGTTTAAATTTAGTAAACATGCATTTTCGTTCTAGATTGCTCAAAACTCTCTTTCTCTCTATTTAGATGTCAGCTAAGAGCTGCTATCTGCCTGTTCCATAACAATTGATAAGCACAGTGCTCAGTTGGAAATCACAATGTAAAGAAAATGCTAGAATGAATACAGAAATTCTACATTTCAATTTGTATGCACTCATAGAGGTATTAGTAATTAAAAATCAAAGTTAACAAATAAGAGATTGCAAAATGTTTTTGTTTGTTTTCCCAGTGATGGGTTGCGGCTGGAAAGGGCACCAGCTGCATAAAAACGTGCTGGATAGGTTGGCAGTTCATTCCGCTGTGGCGACCCCGGATTAATAAAGGGACTAAGCAAACAGAGAAATGAATGAAGGAAAATGCTTTTGTTAAAGCATCTTGAAAAACCCTAATATACCCGCTGAGCTATAGAGATCATTAATTTGAACAGTTGTTATTACTGTTTAGAAATTTCTTGTCTTGTCTTCAGTGGTGTATTACTGTTTGTAACTTTTGTCTTATCCTTAGTCTCCACCATCACATACAGGGCCTGATGGCTATACTGAGGTAGCAGACCCTGCACTGAATGGATCAGAGTGATATCTAAACTCCCTGTATAATCTCAGCTTGATATTCAGTTGATTTAAGTGTTCGATTAACCTGTCTCAATGTTTGAATTCTAGTAGGTAGTCTCAATGGCTTTCATGGTTCTTGACTGTGCTTTCCCAAGTAGAAAATTCTGAATCAAGGAGGAAGCCTGCACAGGAGCTTGCAGTGTGAGTGGCAGTTGACCGGTGGGCACGAAGGGGGGTTCCCTAAGACGGGTAAGATTTTCCCTTGGCCAAAGCAGAAAACAACCTAAGGCATGGGACCCCTCGTAAACCCCGGGGCACCTACCCGAAAAGGGGGATGTTTAATGTGAAAGATGGTGCTGGACTGGGGTGATGCTCTATCGGCCTAAAGCATCCTTAGAGGGGAACTGTTTGAAGTTACAGTAGTCTGCCTCAGTGGCCCCGTCCAGACCTGATCACGAGAATCCTGCCTTTATTGAGGACATTTCTGTCCTTGTGACAAGCATTAACGGACTATGCCAGGGTATGATACCCTGAAGGAGATGATTGGTAAAAAGATAATGGCAATGGGCTTTCAAGAACCATTGGAGACAGTACAGTTTCTTAAAATTTTACCAATATCAATGTGGTTGGCTGCTTTAACAGCACTGGATATTTTATATGTATGAATTTTTAGAATGCTGAATTCCTGAATGTGAAGCTGAGATGATTTTTAACTGATGTGTCTGATTTTTCATAGTATTTTACTGATGCAGGTCCTTATGCATGACGAAGGACATTTTCGAGATGGTGTTGGCTAAAGATAAAGACTGGCTGTGAGATGGTTTGGATAACACAGCTGAATGGAATTAAGCAGTTAAGGTAAAATAATTACAAGAAATTCTCTTAGGCTTTAAACAGTTCCAACTGAGTTTTAAGAGATTAAACTTTTGACATTTGGAATGTTGGTGAATGATTAAAGATTCTGAATTGTAATCATTTTAATGTTATAGTCTAAGACTATTGAAAATTTATGTGCATGAAACAGAGAGACAGAGACTGTTTGAGTGAAGCCATAAGTTGTGTTTTGTTTCTGTTATCGACTTGCTTAGCAACAATATTAAGAAAACAAAACGCACCAGCGGATTGTCTCAGAAAAGACATTGATTATGAACAGGGAAACTTTGAAACCTGATAAAAGATCATGTAAATCTAGTTGAAACTGGACAAAGAATTTTAGGAATAAGTTTGTGCGAGTTCAACACCAAAAGCAAACTTAGTTATGATCTGTCAAAATATTCATATCTATGGTACAATAATGCTTATTGCCCTGAGGGAATGATTCGTCCCTGTTGTATGAATATTGTCACTAACCTCTGAAATGAGTGTTATATTATTACAGATTGTATAAGCGAAATGCCAGACATTGCAGAAGTCTATAATGCTGAG
The DNA here is from genome assembly GCF_052040795.2 of Danio rerio. Lineage (NCBI taxonomy): Eukaryota > Metazoa > Chordata > Actinopteri > Cypriniformes > Danionidae > Danio > Danio rerio. The sequence goes on along the minus strand of NC_141024.2, from coordinate 77,788,540 downwards.
TTAATCTGAGAAAAAGATGATGCAGACCATGAGATGAGCTTTAAATGGATGGGTTATCCTGCTTTGTTTGCAATAGTTAATAATTACCTCTTTTCCTGGTTCAGATTACTCTCTGGAATAATAATAATAATAATTTTATTAGCTTATAGCTGTGAAATTAAAGACTGCCATGCATATTAGGTTACAAACACATGTCTAAATTTACTGAGAATGCAAAGGTTAATTACAGTTAACTCTTTTCTATCTGAATGTTTTAGGTAAATATTTTAGACTTGATGGCATTTAAACAGTGACATTGGCTAAGTCACTAACCACAATAGTCTAGAAGGCATCCTCACTCTAGCATAGGAAAAATAAGCAGAGAATTGAGTTGAAGTCATTTGTGTTAAAGGCAAATGCTACAGTAAATCACTCTGTCTATGTGTGTGTGTGTCCTCAATGGTGGAGGAACATAATTGTTTGGATGGTGTGTAGAACAGAGAGATAAAGTTAAATGAAAGTGTTTGAATCTGATGGTTAAATAGCTGATGTAAGAATTCAGTAAGAAGTATTTATACTGCTGCAGCGAAAATTAACATTTTAGGAAACAGAAATGCAGCGTGAACTTTAACAGCATTTTGAAGCAGTCAAGTCAACTCAAGTCAATATTATTATTTTGAATACTGACAAGTTGTACAGAAACTTAGACTGTCTTTAAATGAAAATTTAGTAGTCCATATCCAAGCAAGAGTCTTGATTATATGTGGTAATAGAGTTGTTAAATCAGTCTGCTCTTGTTCAATTCACTGTAAAAAATTGCTGTTAAAAAACGGTCAGATTCTACGGCAAAATAATGTTTTTTCACTAAAACAGTAATATTCTGTTAAAAACAGTGCTTTCTGGGTAACATTTTTGTTTTCGAGAAAGTAACCAACTGCAGAAAACTGTGAGCTAACAGAGTTCAGATTCGATGTTTTGAAGTCTGTGTTTGAAATCACACTTTGTGTCCTTGTTCACTATTTCATACACTAGTTAACTAATATAGTTCACCTGACAGTTTTAATGAACACTAATGAGTGAATTCAGACACTGATGAACACCTGCTGTTAATAATTACAATTACTGAAGAAAATAAACAAGAAACACAAACAGTGACTTGAGTTACAACATTAAATAAAATCAAATAAAATAAAACAGCTTCAGTCTCAGCAGAGGATCATTAAACAACTCCACAAACAACAGCAGACACACTTATTACTGACTGATTTGACTTCCATACTATTCTCATTGAGATCCAACAGAAATTAAGGTGTTTTTTGTGTCACCGTAATGTAGTGAGGGGCTGGTTTAGTTGGGCTCTTCACCCTTGAACTTATTAATTCAGACTCTCCAATTACTAGAATAAAGAGTTAATAAAATGCATGTATTATAGTAATCAAGTTGGAAAGTCAATAATTAGAGAAATCCATTTGTCTGAAATTAGTTCTGATAAATGTATTGTTATAATTCTGGAAGAAGGGCCTCATGCAATAGATTTTATGCTTAGTTGCAGGTATTAATTTAATTAATAAGAAGTGGAAAAAGAAAAGATACCTCCGTAATTACTTTACAGTTAAGAAATAACATACAAAAACAGTTCAGTTATGACAAATACACACTCAGACCTCATGAATCTGACCTTGTATCTCAACAACGGTAACATCTCAAATGTTTCATGCTGCAATGCATGCTGGGAGTGGCACAGTACAAATATCCCAGCATGCATTGCGGTATAAATAAATGTTGTATAATGGTCTCACAGTTTTCTTTATTTGTATTTGATTCTGCTGTTGTTTATATTTCGACTTTCAGTTGCCTGTTTGTGAGTTAAACTGTTAATTTTGTTAGTTGTCACCATTATTGAAGTTCATATGCTGATTATTGGTGTCTCTTTGAGTGCGATTTACACCATAGAGCAGTGTTATTGTCCAAGATATTCTTAAAAACTTCCAGAAATCATTGCCACATATAGACATATAATGTAAAACAATAGATTTAACATTGAATAGGAGCAGTAAATTTTATTATACTAAATGAGAACAGACTCTGCCATTTAATGGCAACGTGAACATCACCAGATCTTATTTAGGTGTTTGGCTGGCTTGCCACAACAAAGGAGCTTTTTAAACAAAGTTCTTAACAATTGCAGCAGCCAAGATATATAAATGTTAAAAATGACAGGGCTAAGAGCCCAACTAAAGCAAACTCTGTTCTCCATGATGGTGACGTAAAACTTTCACTTTTTCTCAAGAAGAACTTTAGTAGATGTTATACAAAAATACATGTATTAAGTAATAAGTGTAGCTGGTGATGATGTTTGTAGAGTTGTTTAATCATCCGCTGATCATTTAAATGATTTAATCATTTGTTGTTCTTCAGGTTATTTCATTATAAAGCTGTGACTAAAGTTTTGTATGTTCTGTTCTTGTTTTTTCCCTTCAGTATTTCTACATTTGTTCATTGTTAATCCTCAATTAGCATTTAATTTGTCAGTTAATTAATGAATTTACTTCAGCTTTGCTCCATGTTTCTTGAACACTCAGTAGTGTGGACACTTCAATTAAAACTGAAGTATTTGCTCTGGGGTTTAAAGGGTTAAAGGTGTGAGAGGTAAAAACACAGTGTAAAAATGTATTTTAACAGTAATATACTGTTAATTTACACAACGGAAGTAGACTGTAAAAAAAACAGTATATTGCTGGCAACCACAGCTGCCAGTAGATTACTGTTAAATCAAGGAAAAAACAGTATTTTACTGTAAAACCTGAAGCTAATTTCTCCTGTGTGTCACCGTTGTGGAGGAGAGTAGAGCCAGTGTATGAGTTAAAGATGAACAATGAACTGCTGATGTTATTCTGCATGTTTCTCTATTTAAAGACAGCTGCTGTTTAGTTGCTGATGCAGTCAGAATCTCTCTGGTAGTTCCAGATTTACATGTATGTGTGCTGTTGTGAAAAATAAGACATTAGAGTTAAACCAAACTTTTCTAATTAACTAAAATAAGTTATCATTATAAGTATGCTTCTAAGCATATATAGCACATTACTTCATAAACTCATTCAGCAGTTGACCAAGTTGAGGCAGTTGCTTTCAGTGAGCAAAATGAGTTCAGTTGAGTATTGTGTAAATCAATGTAGTCCATGTATTTTTACAGCAACATACTGTAAAATAACAGTACATTGCTGGCAACTGCAGCTGCCAGTATTTTACTGTTTTTTAACGGGACAATTTTTAACAGTGTTGGTAATGCTTTCAAACAGGTTTCACTGTCAAATGACATGTATGAAAGATTTTCAAATAATCAAAAGTTTGAGCAAATAGCTAACATGTGAGCATTTCTAATTGACCAGACAGTAAGAATCAAATGAATTTTATACAAAATCATACTGTTTGCTTCTGATTATGTTGACTGGTTTAGTCAGAGTAAAGTAAATGGTACAAATGACACGTTGAGAAGATAATTATAAGGTTTAGTCTTATTTCTGTTAAAAGATGCTTGAGTTTGAATTACTCAGGTTTGATCTTTGTTGAATTTGACTAAGATTTTATTAAACCCCTAAAACGTGGGAACAAAAGAAATGGATTCACAATCCCTCTTATTGCATGTTAATGACTTGGATTAATAGTTTGTAAAAACCATTACATCTTTCTTGGTCTTTAGGTAACAGGTAATATCTATATCTAGTTTCTTTGAGGTGACTGAGGGTCTGGCTCAATTCATTTAGCCCGGCTTCCAGAGAGTGGATTTGATATTAGTTTGTTAACTGTGAAGGTGAATTTGGCTCATTTTGGCCAGGACAAGGGTGCTTGTACACTTCCTATCAATAATACAGAGGAATGTGTTGCATCACTACAATCACATCATTATTTGAATAAAAAAATATTTTAAGTGGACTTGACTGACATGGAGTTCAGCAAGGTGATAATTAAACATGGTAATGGTGCTGAATTGGACTATTGTGGTATTGGCATGTTTAATGCGTGTTAATGTAAAAATGTTTCATTATTCTAATTTGAAGTTACAGAACACGCTGATGAATGTTTTAAAACTGGTGAAGATAAAAATGTTTTTGCAGGTCATGAATTTGAATCCTGTGTGGCTTAGGTCGAATGGATGACCTTTTGTGTCTGATCAGAGGATCTCTGAGCCCTAGAATTAGCTTGTATGTTTGGATTTAGAGTTGGAGCAAGTTGTAGATGCATCAGAGGAAGTATCGATGGAAATTATGAGTTGTTTACTTCTGGAGGACTTTTAGGGCTTGCGCATTTGTGTTCACATTCTGGACGTTGGTCTGCTGTTGTTTTTTGTATGTTTTCACTTCTGCTTGCAGGACCCTTAATCCCACTGATGATGAGAAAAGTGAACTCCTTTTGTGGGTGGAGAGTGGAAGAGCCCTTAGCTCGGGGACTGGAATTTTTAGGTTGCAGCTTGTCCAAGAAGGGGCGAAGAACTCTGTGAGCTTATTAAGGGAGCATGAGCCATCACTTTCACTCTCCTTAGTGACCTCACTGGTTGACCGGAACCGGAGTTTGGACTCCATTCTGGTCAAAAGGGGCGACTGAATGATTCTGATTTCTGCTTTCCAATTTGTCTCATTATGGACCACCGTTTATCCTTTTCATCATCCTGTTTCTCAGTATTTAACTGTGAATTGATTTTAATTAATGAATAAGTTAACACATTGCTTAATATAAGAATGTTCAGTGCATTTGCCAGTCTCTTTATACCTATTTTCAGGAACCAGCAAACTAGGTCAGAGGTCACGGAGACCTTGAGTGGAACTGAGGGCTGAGGACTGGAAACAACTGTTTCTATTGTTATTTCTACGAGTTAATATTGTCTAAAATGTCTAAAGTGATTTTTATATTTTTACGGTGAAATCTTTTAAAGTTATTCTACTTTTTATTCAAGATAAACTTTGTGTAGTAAGGAATTATAACTGCCTGAATGTAGATTATACTGGTTTTAAACCAGTTTTGATAAAGAAGGCTGAGAGTACAGTCAGCCTTGGATAAGAAACAGATTATACTTTGTGTGTGTGTGTTCTATTTGATTGTTGATCCATTTCACAGGTCTGGAGTCAGCTCTAATCAGTCTAAAGGATGTCTGACGTTTATGTTTAGATATTGTTCAGAATTGTACGCACAAACCCCACGTAGAAATGTTCCTAGTTTATCTGTGTTTTAACCAATCAGGTTAGAACACCTATATGTATGATGCAGTTAATGACGTTATGTGAGAGTATAATTGTTATTGATTGGTGATTGTAAGCAGAGCGGCCTAGGAACTCATTGCGAGTGTTGAAGCTGGCTTCTGCAAATGAAACTGCAAACTATCTTCAGTAAACTTGATTTATTTATTCAAATCTCTGACTCCGGCTCTTCTTCATCTACCAGACTGGTCATTCTTTGGGTTAAACTGTAAACAATCCCTATAACATCGCTGATGTCATTTCTCGGATGATAAAAAACTCTGTTGAGCCGTTGCGTGAACCAACAAAGTCAAAGAGGACCTGAAAACCAAAAAACATTTATCTCAAACCAGTCATAAAAAGTTAATTTCACAGGTATTATATGCAATAAAAGTAATTCTATATCAATAAACAGAAATTAAATGCTGCCTAACACCTTTTAGGCAAAAAATACTTTAGTTACTGGATTGATAAATAATATTTCTCTGTAAGTATGGAGTTACATTGCTATTTTTAAGAAACCAAAAACACAACTTTGTTATTAGACGCTAAACAGACACAGATACACATCTGTCATTATTCAAATAAATGCTATAATTAATTTATTCTATACATGTAATGTAACACACTTTATCTGTGTCTAATTCAAAGCAGGCAAAATGCTAGACACATGTCCTGTAACTGATGAAAATAACCGTCAATTTTAGACTGAAATAATTTCACTGACTTGTCTCAATTATAAAACTGAGACGATATTACCAATATTATTTATTACTGCTACTGACTGTAGTATTATTTTTATGATTAGTATTATTGTCGTTGCTGTTGGTTTTAAAAATTATTGATGTCTATTACTTATCTACATGTTTTCCAGAATACCAGGAAAAATAATATTAATGTGAATGTAATAACAATATTACTATTACAATTCATAAACCAATAGCTTTAATTGACCAATTATGAAAAACTATATCTATTGCTTTAACTCAAGTTTTATTTTTATGTTTGTTAGTCGATTTCAAATTAACACATTGCTTGTGTTTATGTGAACAATTACTCCATGCAAGTTAATCCAGTGAAAAACAAAATGTTTGTTTTAGTAATTTTTTATCAAAATCTGAACATTTGCTTACGCTCCAAATATAGATTTGTACTGGTTTCTTGTTATGTATTCATTATGTGAAGTTGTTGCAGTTTATCAGTTTTGTAATTAAAAAAAATTGTCTCATACTCAATTATTGCCCTGCTATCAATAACAACTTTAAAATTGTCAGCACTGCATGTAAAATGACCATAAGTACTGTGAAAATGTCCTTGCTCCATTAACTTAAATAAATATTTCACAGGAGGGCCCTCAACTGTAGTTCATGCTACAACGCAGTAAAATCTTCAGAGTAAAATTTACTCAGTTCAGAGAATATTTGGTCCCTCTCTAAATTGAGCAAAATTTACTCAGCAGCAGAGTTAAAGTTAATGAGACAATGATGGGGCTAATTAAGTGATGATTGAGCACCGATGATGAACACCTGCTGTTAAAAGGCAGAAACAGAGAAGAGAAACACAAAACTACGGCTGTTTCTCAATTCCAAGAACGCAGAGAACGGACTTGTGGGTAAAAAATAAGAGACTTTAAAATTTTAGGTCAGCTATTCCTTTAAGCTATGTACTCTGAAGATATTTCTATTTTAAACAAAATATATTCACTAACACTCGTCTGGCAAATCAAAGGCAATCTTCAATCAGCAATGACCACAGATGGGTGGTGTCCACAGCGGTAACAGAAATAACTGTACGTATACTGCCTGAGAGCACTGAAGTGGTAGTATGCTTTTCTCAGTGTTGTGTGGCACCGTAGTCCCAGAATGAGATTCTATAGTGTGCAGCATTCTACCAACAACAATGTGATTCTGCAAAAAAAAAATACAGAATGTACCTTTAAACATGTTGTTTATATGTTATGTTGTGAGTAGAAAACAAAGCGGGATGGAAAGAAAGACCCTGTTGTTATAATAGCGGAATCCAGAATTGTAGTCCTGAAAACGAACTACATTTCTGCAAACTGGGCATGCCTTGGCATAAACGGAAATACCTAAAAGAAAACGCATCAACACAAATTGGTTGGCATACAAGAAATACATAGAGCTTATATACAGTATATATAAGAGATATATTTAATAACATACCTTACCTCTATTCTGCCAAAACATCCCATAAACAGTTGCTTGTGTTGTAACCACAAAAGCATTGCTAAGATCGGGAGGACATGACCCTGGGCAGTATGGACAGTTTGTTTCTGATGGTATAAAGGTTTCTGGAATGGGTTTTTCTGTTTTGGTAGTTTCAAGTGGAATGTCTTTTGGTAATCTTTTGCAATTCCACAAGTAATTGGTCATTGTGATCACACTACTCCGTGAAAAGGCCAAGTGCTCATCCATACCGACATTCCCAATGAAGCACTCCTCAATATCTTCTATATCCTCTGGGGCTTCTGGTGCGTTTTTCAACAAATAAGGATGCTCCCAATAAATCCACCACATACACATGTATATGTGGACACAACTGATACTGTCCTTTACACCGATGTACTTGCAGTGCCATTTTCCCAATTGTTTGTCAAATGTGGAAACTGTCCTTCCAAACTTACACCAAGGGTCCTTCTCCCCAGAGTACACTAAGAAAAATAGATATCTCTTTGACAGATTGTGTTCCCCCAAGAAAATAGGAAACACACTGTCTACTTCGTGTGAGCAAGCATGTTGGTAAAGTTCCAAACATTCCTCTTGCCTAGACTTAGAAAGGAGTCCCTTTTCAACCATCTCCTTTACGGTTTTCTCTTGTAGTGCTGGTGGTGGAATGTATGCACTGGTTTTCTTGGTCCGCTCTAAGTGGTGGCATTCTTTCCCTGGGTTTCCACTTTGAGCAGCTATGGCCATATAGTCTCTGCATTCCTCCACTTCACAATCTTAGAGCTGTGATGTTAATGTCTTTTGGACATGTATTGGCAATCTGATACCATGGGATTGCTTTGTGGTCACATAAATCCCATTTTTGGGTCAATGCACAACATTGGTTCTTGCACAGCATGTTGTTCCTTTTTATGCCGTAATAGGTTTGAGTTTGTGCAAAATGTGATACCACATTTATGGCAAATTTTGTTTGCTTTGCAACCTCTTTATCTTCAGGTTGTTTCTTTTCTAAGAATAATAATACATATCATAGTGTGATTAACATAATTATAATGTGTTATTGTGTCATTACTTCAGTTGGGTTAGAAACATAAATGTACTCACCAGATGTTGTTGTTGGCACCATCAGACCTGTAGTTGCAGAGACAGGGAATTATACAGTTGAAAAATGCAATTTCACTCATTAAGCTTAAAGGATTTAGAATATTTACAATAGCCTACCATGTTTACGCAAGTGTGTTTTAAAATCTACAGATCTGCTTATTATTTTGGCACATTTAGGACAATGCCAGTGACTCCTTGTGCCAAGTTTCCGATCTGGACAGTGGAATGGTATAGTAAATTTATCTTTGAACACAGGATGTTTTGAATATCAAATTAGTCAAAAGACTTCACCTCAACACTTAAATTAAAACTTGGCAAAAGTCAAAAAATGACTTACCACTGAAAATGTCTTGATGAAACCCTGGTAACTTTTCCATCATTCAGGTTTTTTTTTTTGTTTGTTTTTAACCAAAGAATATCTTCTCTTAAGTTAAAATTGCCAACTTTTAAAAAAAAAAAAATTTATGACCTTTTTCCATTCTGTTGAGTTCACTTGTAAAAGCTTTTTAACCATTTTGACTCTAAGAAAATTCTTCATTTGTTTAAATTCAATCAATCCTATCCCTCCTTCTTCTGCTGCTCCTATTATTGTATTGTAAGCAATTCTTGGGGGTTTCCCCTCCCATAAAAAATCTTGAACACACTTTTTCAATCTCCCTTCTATCCAACATGGCATTTCTGTTATATATAATTTATACCATAGCTTTGATGTTATTAAAACATTTAATATTAAGGCTTTCCCCTTTAAGCAAAGTTCTCTCATTCTCCAGAAATTTAATCTTGATTCTATTCCTCTTATTAGATCATCCCACATCTTTTCTGTTGCTTTTCTTTCATTTTTACCAATTAAAATTCCTAAAATTTTCAGTTCTTCTACTTCTCTAAATTGAAAACAATCTGTTAAAATATCTGCTTTACCAAACCTCATATATTGTGTTTTATTTTCATTTATTTTGCTTCCTGTCCCCTTACAAAACTCCTGTACTTTTTTCATGGCTTCTTTTACACTCTTTTTCTCCTTCACTATTATTGTTGTATCATCAGCATACTGATATATTTTTCCTTCATCCTCCTCTTCTTCTATTTTTATTCCTTTAATTTTAGTTTCTTGTTTTATTGCTAACCCTAAAGGTTCTGCGACTAGGGAATATAATAGTGCTGAAAGAGGACATCCTTGTCTAAATGATCTTGTAATTTTAAAACAATCTGTTAAAAAACCATTACATTTTACTTTTGTTAAAGCCCCTTTATATAAAATTTTAATCCAATTAATAAAATTCTCTCCAAATCCAAATGTTTTGAGTACATCAAATAAATATGTTCTACTAAGTATTCCTTTTAAAATATTTTTAAAAACAATATAAAATTCATTTCCTATTCCATCTATACCTGGACTTTTCATTTTATGTAGTTGATTTATTTTTATTTATTTTTCTAGTTTTACTTTTATATAATTTAGAATCTTCCCTTCTTTTTCTTCATCAATACCTTTTGCTTTATTTGATAGTTTGTGTTTTCCCACCATATCCTTTTATCCTCATCATACATTCTATTTTCTTTTTCTTTCTCTATTATTTCTTTTTGAACATAATCTTGATTCTTTAAAATGGTTGTGTTTAAAATCCAAGTCCCTGGTCCTTTTTGTATGTGTTCTATATTCACTTTAAAATGCAAGAGCTTATGATCACTAAAACTGTTCTCTTCATACTGTTTGTTTTCTATAAAATCTTCAAAGTTTCTAGTACAGAAAATAAAATCTATTCTCTTTTGACATATACAATTGCCCACTATTTGTCTCTTTGAAAACTCTCTTTTTTCTCTATTCTTCTCCCTCCATGTATCTACTAAACTATTTTCCTTTATTAACTCATTTAGTTCCTTTCTTCCTATATCCGATTTAAAAACCATTCCATCAGCCATATCTTGTTGTCTAAAAAAAGTATTAAAATCTCCCATCATTGTTATTTCTTTAAACCCTTTAATACTTCATTTAAAACCCCAAAAGACTCTTTTTTTTTTTTTTGTCTTGATCTTCTGTTGGTGCGTGTATATTTGCTATTAGTAATTCATTTCTTTTAGAGTTCACCTCTATCACTAAACATTTCCCATAATTATCTCCATACACAATTCTTTTAAAGTTTAAAACATCTTTCCTTATTAAAAAAGCGACACCTCTTCCAGATTTACCATCACCATTATTATATATAATATCCCCTTGCCACAACTTTTTAAAATCGTCCATTGCATGTTCTTTCCAGTTTGTTTCCTGTAAACCTATCACTTCCTTGTTTTACATTTCTCTCTTATTTTCTCAAATTTATCTTTTCCCATTAGTCCCCTTAATTGCATAAAACGACACAATTTAAAACGATTAAAATAAATAAAAATAAAAACCTACACATCCTTACTGTCCATCATCTCCTTCCAACGCTCTCAACCAACAACCCCTTCCGTTAAAAGAGACAAATATTAAAAGCATTTTAAAATAGATAAAATATTTTAAAAACATCATTTTTCTTCATCTTCTTTCAGTCCCCTTAACACTTCATACCTATTTACATATTTAGCTCTGTTCTTTGTTCAAACTTTTTTCTTTGCCATGTCCAAATTTGGTTTTACCTTAAAAGTTCTTCTTCTTAAAAATTCCTCTTTCCACTTTGTTCTTATCCATATTTTCTATCCTTGTTTCTTCATCCTTTGCCATTCCTTCAGCTTGACCAGTCTTATTTAGTTCCTCTTTTTCCACAGTGCTTAAAAAAAGTTTTAAAACTGTCCAATATGTCTATTTGTGACCACTGTTCATCTTGTCCTGATAACTGTACTTCTTTCTCTTAATTTTCATTTTCTCCTTCCTTTTTTTTCATTGTTATTCATTTCCTCCTTCATTGTCTTTTCTTCTACTTCATTCACTGTTCATCTTGTCCTGGGGTTCTTCGTAGGTGGATAACTCAGTTAGCAAGATTTGGTTAATGATGATTTGACACGATCCAGGATTATTTTGTTCTTCAAAACTCTTCTGAGAATTGTTGTCATAACTACAGTTCTGATAGCTCAAACCTGCTAGGGAACAATTGCTAAGGTGTTGCTAGGCGGTTGCTAAAGTGTTGCCAAGTGGTTGCTAGGTGGTTGCTAGGGTGTTACTAGGCGGTTGCTAATGTGTTAATAGGTGGTTGCTAAGCTGTTGCTAGGCAGTTGTTAAGGTGATGCTAGGCGGTTGCTAAGGTGTTAGATGGTCACTGGGTGGTTGCTTGGCGGTTGCTAAGCTGTTGCTAAGGTATTGCTAGGCAGTTGTTAAAGTATCGCTAGGCGGTTGCTTAGGCGTTGCAAGGCATTTGCTAAGGTGTTGCTGGGTGGTTGCCAAGGAGTTGTTAGATGGTTGCTAAGGTGTTGCTAGGCAGTTAAGGTGTTGCCAAGCGGTTGCTAGAGTGTTGCTAAGCTGTTGCTAAGGTATTGCTAGGCAGTTGTTAAAGTATCGCTAGGCGGTTGCTTAGGCGTTGCAAGGCATTTGCTAAGGTGTTGCTAGGTGGTTGTTAGGTGGATGCTAAGCTGTTGTTAGATGGTTGCGAAGGTGTTGCTAGGTGGTTGCTAAGTTTTTGCTAGCCAGTTGCTAAGGTGTTGATAGGCAGTTGCTAAGGTGTTGATAGGCGGTTACCAAGGCATTTGCCAAGGTGTTGCTAGGTGGTTGCTAGGTGTTGCTAGACAGTTGCTAAGGTGTTGCTAGGTGGTAGCTAAGGAGTTGTTAGGTGGTTGCTAGGCAATTGCTAAGGTGATGCCAAGCGGTTGCTAGGGTGTTGCTAGGGGGTTGCTGAGGTGTTGCTGGGTGGTTGCTAAGGAGTTGCTAGGTGGGTACGAAGGGGGTTGCTAAGCTGTTGCTAGGCGGTTGCTAAGGTGTTAATAGGCAGTTGCTAAGGTGTTACTAGGTGGTTGCTAAGGTGTGGTTAGGCGGTTTCTAAGGTGTTGCTAGGTGGTTGCTAAGGTGTTCATAGGTGGTTGCTAAGGTGTTGCTAGGTGGTAGCTAAAGTGCTGCTAGGCATTTGCAAGGTGTTTCTAGGCGGTTGGTAAGGCGTTGCAAGGTGGTTGCTACATGGTTGCAAGGTGTTGTTAAGCTTTCTCAGAAAATATGAAAAAAGTTTTTTTTAAGTAATTGCAGAGATGGCAAAAGCATCTTGCTATATTAAAGTTATTACAAGACAGAGAGGGGGAGGGTTTTGAGAAGAGGGAGGAGAAAGTAGAGTGGGGATAGCAGAGGTATAGGGGCAATGTACGTAGCTGGTGGATCTTTGTATTCCTTTATCAGAGGAGGGGATTATGAAGGGACAGGAAGTGGTCATGTGCAGATTTGAATGGCAGACCATGCAGGAAAGATTACAGCATTCTAAGAAAACTCTGTTGTGAAGATCAGTACCCATGGCCCCCCAGTAGGGACCCTGATTCCACTGAGACCAGCTGTGGTCAATCATATCACATGCTCCTCTCAAAATTAGTTTGTGAAACTTCACTAAATGTAGGCTGCCATTCAGACTTAATTGTTGATAACAAGAATTCAATTGCTGATTTCAACAACTAAATTGCTACTAGTAAAAATTGGTTTGGCCTCCACACACTTCTCCTTCACTGTTACATCCCCCCTCCCCTTACACACACAGTTCTCACTTCTTGATGTAAATAGTGCAGCAAAAACACTCTGTTCCAATATACATCCTGCCTAGGTGAGATCTTGCCTGTCGCCACCAGCCCAACGCACCTACTCCCTCTAACCCCTGGCTGTCGGATGGTCTGGGAAAATAGTTAGTTTTAGGGTTAGGACATATTCTGTGATAACATTGAACAGCATCCAGGGCAACAGAGAGAGCATGGCACAAATCAAAAGCCTCCACTGACCTTAGCAACTACCAAACCCAGCTGGCATCATTAGCCTCCCAACTCCATTCTGCCAAAACCCCATACTACCATTACAAATTTAACACCACTTCAGACGTCCACAAACTATTCAAGACATTTTATACTTTGCTCTGTACTTCTCCATCAACTCCTTATCAGCTGGCCTCCTTCTTTACACAAATTAACATTCAAATTAGCAGTCTATTTCCCACCAAATCCAACCTAAATCTCCATCAAACACCCTCTGAAGAAGTCAACCTCTTCCTTCACTCCACACTGGCACATTCCCAAACACTTTTAAGCAGATGTAACGAAGGCCAGCTAGTGAACTGCTTACTCATCTGCATACATCACCTTCCCTACAACTCCACACATTCAATACAATTTCTCAATCAAGCTGGGATCATCCACCATTACCCCATGTAGTTCGGTAAGAAATCTTAGGGTGATACTGGATGATCAGTTGTCCTTCAAAGAGAACATTGCTAACACAGCTCCATCATGCAGAGCTGCACTTTTCAACATCAGAAAAATCAGACTCTTCTTAACAGATCATGCCATGCTGCACAACTTTTAATGCAAACTCTTGTCATTTCAAGGCTGGACCCCTACAGTGCTTTTCTAGCTGGATTCCCATCCTGCACCCTTAATCCTCTACAGATGCTCCAGAACGCCGCAGCTCATCTGGTCTTCAATGAGAGCCCATGTAACTCCTCTCTTTATCTCCCTGAATTGGTTACTGCACGAGGCTCTTGTCAAGTTCAAATAACTGGCACTGCACCCTCTTACCTCCACCTACAGCTGAAGGTCTACATCCCCTCTAGAAGCCTCCAATCTGAGCTATAAATCACTTTCCAAAACCTTTTCATTGACTGTTTCATGTTGGAGGAATGTCTTCTTGTAACATTTGGTGTACAATAGTAACAAACTTACAAGATATTTTACCACATGAAATTACAAAGCAGTCTGTTAATGACTTACACTGAGCATAATGGTATGGGGCGTGGGCCCGCCCTCTATGGCAACTGCTCATTAGAAGACAGTGCCATTGGGATGGAGCAAACCAGATTATTTTAAAACTTGATTTTTGCATTAGCTCGCTCATGCTCGCTGCTGCTCTCTCCCCCCTCTCGCCTTGCTTTCGGTCAATGCACAGCCACTCAATCAGGTCGCAAAAAACTTTCCATGCAACCTCTTAAAGTTTAGGAACCGCCGAAACTGCTAAAAAACTTCTGCAAACCGACTCTCAGCAGAGTTTGTCACCCTGGTAACCCAGGACAATTTCCACTCACAAGCGAGTGAATCTTAAGGACGTCACTGAAGCTGCGTCACCAATCCATCAGGAACGCCGTGTTTTGTAGAGGCCAGTCGGCAAAAGAAACTCAAACAAATGTCATCTCTTGCTCATCTGGTGCAAATTGATCTTAAGCAGATGAAGATAAGTCAAATCTTTGCTTTTGTGGTTTCTCAGGTGGGATTCTAAGATCTAGTAATAAGAGAATAAATTAATTTGGGACGGTTGTCCACTCATTTTGCACAAGCACCACAATTGAGAACCATTGCTCTGATAAGAGGATAAGCATTCTAGGTTGCATAGGAGTACATTGCAACAGCCAGTTGATGAAAAAGGGTTGGGGCTTCCTGAGCATTTATTTCATTATTACAACTTCAGTCTGAGACATGTCACTCACTAGTCCATGCCTCCTGAGAAAGCTCCATCTCGGTTTATGGTGGAACAAGCCATCCTACTTCCTCTTCCACCACTACAATATCTATCTATTCATCTATTTATTTATTTTATTTTGTTAATGTGTTATTTAAAATATAAAAAAATTTACTGACAGAATTTTAGGTGCAGGCTAGGACTGTCTCTGCCATTTGCAGGTAACGTTGTCCTTTTGGCTTCATAGGATATGGACCTTCCACATGCAGTGGGACGGTTTGCTGCTGAATGTGACATGGCAGGGAAAGAAACAGCACCTCTAGGTCAGAAACCAGGGTGCTTGACGAAAAAGGTGGCCATCTCCAGATTGGAGGAAAGTCCTTACCCCAAATGAAGTTCAAGTATCTGCGTTTTTTTTTTTTTTTTTTTTCATGAGCAATGGAATGTAAGATTTAAAGATGGATCAGTGCAGCAGCAGCAGCAGTAATGTAGTTAATGTGATTGTTGTGTTGAAGGAGCTGAGACAAAAGGCAGTGTTCTCAGTTTACTGCTCAATCTAGGTTCCTACTCTCACCTATGGTCATGACTGAAAGGAAAAGATCTTGGATGCAACTGGACACATTTTACAAAAAGTGTTATGCTTGTTTGAGTCCCAACATAAAAGAGAGACGAGCCAACAAAATAGCCTGAATGCAAATTATTTATTATAAAATGTAACTCGTAGAACAATCAATCAAAACAACCAACAAATGTTTAGGGATAATAATGAAGATAAAGACTTAGGATATAAATCACAACAACACATAAGGTTAAAGAGTCAATGAGATGGCAGGTCTTGACATGATGACTCCTGAGAAGCCACAGCGACCTGGAGTAGCTAGCACAACAACTTTTTATATACCCATTAATGAGTAATGCAGGCAATCTGGAGTTTTGGGATCATCACAGTATATTAATATTGTAAAACTGAATACCTGTCGGTCTGCCCAAATCATAAAATATTCATCAAGATCGTATTCTACTCAAAAAAGTAAATGTAGTAAACTAGAAAGAATCTTGAACCTAAAAGTAAAGAAACTTTACTAATAAAAGATGCAACACAGGACAAATGAATGGACTTTCTTCCTAGTGATTTTTCTCATTCAGGGAGTCAGACAGAGAACATCATCCAAAGCAACACTAGCTACATGAATACACTGGAGAGTGGAGTACAGATGCATCCAATCTTCTTCTGTTTTCAGATGTGTTAACTGATTAAACCTCTTGTCACAGTGTGAAAACTTGTACGGTCTCTCCAGTGAGAATCGTCTGGTGCAGTTTTAATTTGAGCTGTAAGAAAAGTCTTCTCACACTTAAGCACACATACTCTCTCACATCACTGTGGATCTTTATGTGTTCATTTAGGTTTGCTGATCTGTTGAAACTCTTCCCACATTGAGTTCATGTGAATGGTTTCTCTTCAGTGTGGGTCTTCATGTGTTTATTAAGGTCTGATGTGTTGCTGAACTCATCCCACACCGAAGCTGCGGTCACAGTAGAGTTTGCAAAATTCTGTTGTACGACGCTGTGAAAAGGGGCAGGATTAAACAACATGATTAAACATGAATGGTTTCTCTCCTGTGTGGCGCATCATGTGTCGATTAAGGGACGATGAGTGGCTGAAACTCCTCCCACACTGAGTGCATGCAAATGGTTTCTCTTCAGTGTGGATCTTCATGTGTTTATTAAGGAGTGATGAGCAGTTAAAACTCTTCCCACACTGAGTGCATGTGAATGGTTTCTCTCCAGTGTGGATCTTCATGTGTTTATTAAGGAGTGATGAGCAGTTAAAACTCTTCCCACACTGAGTGCATGTGAATGGTTTCTCTCCAGTGTGGATCCTCATGTGTATATTAAGGGATGATGATTGGCTGAAACTCTTTCCACACTGAGTGCATGTGAATGGTTTCTCTCCAGTGTGGATCCTCATGTGTATATTAAGGGATGATGATTGGCTGAAACTCTTCCCACACTGAGAGCATGTGAATGGTTTCTCTCCAGTGTGGATCCACTTGTGGTGATTAAGGTGTGATAAACAGCTAAAACTCTTCCCACACTGAGTGCATGCGAATGGTTTTTCTCCAGTGTGGATCCTCATGTGTATATTAAGGGATGATGATAGGCTGAAACTCTTCCCACAATAAGTGCAAGTGAATGGTTTCTCTTTAGTGTGGATCCTCTTGTGTTGATTTAAGTTTGATGATTGGCTGAAACATTTCCCACACTGAGTGCATGTGAATGGTTTCTCTCCAGTGTGGATCCTCATGTGTAGATTAAGAGATGATGATTGGCTGAAACTCTTCCCACACTGAGTGCATGTGAATGGTTTCTCTCCAGTGTGGATCCTCATGTGTTGATTAAGGGATGATGATTGGCTGAAATTCTTTCCACACTGAGTGCAGGTGAAACGATTCTTGTCTCTCCTTTTCAAAATACCATCAGTCTGTAAATGAGTTTTTTCCTCAATTTTGACATGATGTTCCTCCTCTTTACTCTCCTCATTCTCTTCAATTAGGTCTGAAATAAATAAATAAAACTTTAGTTTTCAATCAGTCTTAAAAACTTTCATCAAAAGCTGAATAGTGAAAAGACACTGGAAACATTGGCTACACACACTGTCATTTTCATGCACATTAAATGTAAAATATATAAGATCATGTTTTGTTCGGTCCATTAACATGTTCACATTTAAGCACATTTAATTCATCTATATTTATCTAGTGCTTTTACAATGTTAATTGTGTCAAAGTCGCCTAACATAGAAGTTTTAGTAAATTGAAATTGTGTCAGTTCAGTTTTCAGAGTTCCTTACATAATTGATCATAAAAGTCATTTTGGTCATTGATAAGACACAGATTTGAAAGCTGTAAATGGCCTAATTTTTTTTCGTATATATTCATAATAACAAAATGTTTTTTCTAAAATTTGTAAAGCAGACAGGAAATACTTGTTTATTCTTTGCCTGAGTGGTAAATGCATAAGAAAAAAGTTCTGGGGTAAAAGCTAAAAAAACAGCTGCATATTTGCCTCGCAGACATGAGACACACCTGTACAGCATCTGCCTAAAGGCTGAAATATGCACCTTTCATATTCACCATTGTGTGCTGTTGGGTCTTTTTCATCAATTCTGGGGTGATTTTGAGGCTTAGTTTGGAAAAAAACTTGCAAAGCCATAACAGCATATAATCATGCATTTATGATTTTTGCTATTTCCTGTGACGACAGTCAACATTGTTTAATTGATCTCCACCCATGGGACGGCTAAAAGGAAATGGGTAAGAGTATAAAAGAAGAGGAGAGTTGAAGAGGCCAGCAATATGTGGTGTGCTGAAGAAAGAGAAGTAGACTGAACTGTTGCATTGTGGGGACAAGTAGAGCAGGGGTGGCTGGCCGGTCAGAATCGGCAGGCTAGCGCAGAAGCTCAATTGAATATACTGGGGTAAAATAAATGCTCATATTACAAAGACATGGCGGGGAAAATGTAATGTAATGCAGGGCTTCTTGTACAATCTGAGACCCACTTTATATCAGATATCACTCAAGCAGTGGAAATTGCTGATTTCTAAAGAAAACAGACCTTAAACACGCAGATTTTTGCTTTGGCATACAGTTTACCGAAAGCGCTTAACACAGGTTACTGGCAAATTAAAAGTCCTATTAGCATGCTTCGGCATATACCCTATTATTGCACAGCCAATTTACACAAACTGACTATAGAAACACTATTCTGGTTTTCCAACATCTGTAATGATGAGGGCCCACTTTGGTTACTGATGGAACAGCACACGTCTAATTCAGTGTCATTACGCTCACGACTTTGTGCTTTCATTCCAGTTTGTGGTGTTTGTTCATCAAAAATAAGAATTAATGAAATAAAAAGAGAAAGTGTATTATTTTGTTCATATTGCTGAATGCTACTGTTGTTGTAGTTCAGCTGTAATTGTGTGTGTTCTGTACATATGCCTGTGATTGATTTTATACAGGGGGCGCTGCTGGGTTATAGGAGGTGCAGTGATCTAGAGAGATAATGGAGTGTGAGACAGTATCATGCTGCTGTGAAACCACTAAAGAATAATAAATCCTTTTTGCTTTGTTTAAACATTTTAGTGCCATGTTTCAGGAAAGATCCAACGTATTTCCACTACTGGACACAACACAGTAAACAATATTCTACGAATAACCCAGTTATTAATGGATCACTCAGAATATGGTCACAATTCAGACCTCACTTTAATAATAAACAAGCATTGCCTTCTGCTCCTATTTTGTTAAATCCGTTATTCTCTTCCTCTCTTATAGATTCAGCATTCCAATTATGCTTTAGGAAGGGAGTTATCTGTGTTAAGGACCTGTTTAAAGATGCCATATTTTTCTCATTTCAACAGTTAACAGACATTGAGATTCCCCAGTCAAATATTTGACTATTTCAAATACTTTTTTCCAAAATAAACTTTCTTTAAAATAAAAAACAAACGAGCAAATGATTTTAAAGTTTTAAAACTACAATAAACTAAATCTATGCGCAACAATCTGTCCTGGTCTATGTCCTCAGCAGTAAATCCATGGAGCACATTTAAACAAATGTTATTGTAAGCAAATTAATTAAACTATTATAATAAATAGAGTTAAAATGACCTTTTTAAATAAAAAGTTTAACATTTATTGAGATAAATTGTTGGTGAGTGTGTGGGTTTTGGCCAGATTGGGTAACAAAACACGAACAAAGAAAAATAAAGACTTGTTTAAAAAAGATTTAAGACCTCCAACACAATATTTCAGTAAATTTAAGACTTTTTAAGGCTTAAAATTTTGAGTCTTCTATGAGAATACTGTACGTCAAATATCGCCAGCTCAGTTAAACCTTTTTAAATTAAGAGTTTTTAAGGCCTAAAATTTTAGATTTTGAAATTTAAGACATTTTAAGACCCTGCAGGTTATAGGGAATAGCCCTTGTAATTAGTTAATATAATTATGATGCCATTCTAACTCAGTTACTATCTGTGAGAACTAGTAACACCTACTAGAAACTACTTTAAACCCATAAAAAAGTTGATCAAAAAAGGGGAATTGTGATCTATGTGACATATGCAAATGGGAAGTACTAAGCCAACACTATCACTGTAATAGCAGACATCTTTTATGAGAATAGAATAGGTCAAATATTGTCAGCTCAGACAAACTTTTTAAATTGATTGTTTTTTATTTATTTTATATAGCGCCAGTGCTCATGGACGCTTTACAAACAGTAGGAGAACAAGAAATGCAATAACCTTAAGAAGGTAGAGAAAACGGAAAAAGAATGACACGAGAACAAGTATGAAAGAAACTCATTCCTGTCTTTAAATAAGTGCTTATGTGCATTTTGGAGAACTAGGCAGCACACTCAGGGCTGCAAGATGGATTAATTTAGTATTCTTATTATTAAAATATATCTGAATGAGGATCAAATGACTGAGTTGGTTTTTGAGAATGAAAACCAACCTGTTTGTTCCTGCAGATCTTCCTGTTTGACTGTGAATGTTTCTTCAATCTTCACATCTTCACTCTCCTCTTTAATAAACGCCATCTTTATAACAGTGTGGAGATCAGTCGCTTCAGCAGGAGTTTTTCTCTGTTTTTGGACACTTTATTCTGTTTAAAATGAACAAAACAATGAACAGAAACAAACTTATCTTTAACATTTGCTTTAACAGTTTCTTTATATGAGAGTAATTAACAAAAACAAATCAGGTAAGTCTGAGCAAGAAACAATAGCCACAAATGAGCTGATTAAAACTAGTGACGTTACTACATGTCAGGATAAAAACAATATTTATAACCAAATAAACAAACAAACAAAAAACTGAATAGTTGTAAAGAAGCTTTGAAAAAAGACTGAAGAACTTAATACAATGTTGAACAATGCATCCACACATATTTACATTTTATAATGTTAGCATTCAGATATTATTTGAGTGTAAATTCAAAATGTGCAACTCACCTTTTCTGTCTTCAATAAAGAAGTGGTATAAAAAAGTCCTCAGTGGGTTTTTCTTTGTAGGTTGTTGTTGGTATTAATCCCGATGTAGGAATCTACAATCGTAGTTTGTCCTCCAAAGTTGTTCTCTTACAGCTAAATCAGATAATGAAGCCTCCGTTAGAAATACGGAATATATAGATGCAACCCTGCTGAGCTACTGGATCTAAAATGTGATTGGATAAGACTCAATTGGCCCCCATTAAAGCTGGTATAGAGATGCAAATGAGCAGTGGGGAGCAGTGAAGATTCAAGACACATACAGTGGGGGATGGGAAGTTCAGCAGCTTTACAAACCAGTTTTACAAAGAAATAATGATGTATTGGGAAAATAAGTTGACTTTAGCCATCATCATTTGTTTTGTTGCTGTTGTTTTATAGGACTATTGATGGAAGCTTTTTTATTTTGGCTGCTGCATTTTGTAGTTAATGCTGATACACTTATGTTGAGGTATTTTGATTTGAAACACATTTTAATTGTTTTTTTATTCCAAGCTGGTTTTTGTTTAAAGATGCAAATGAGCATTGAAGACTTAAACCACACTGATGTCTCAACACACACAACTACATTCACTTATATAATAGTTATGTAAGTCTTATACTATTATACTGTGATATATCATTATTCGTTAAAAGAAACAATTTCTTATCTTCACAGTGAGGTTTTATTTGTGTTAAGTTCAGTCAATATAGTAATATTAGCAATGTTTTAGTCATTTATTTATCACTGAACCTGTTCTTTATGTGAGTTTAGAGTCCTTTACTTCTCCTAAAGCACATGCAGCTCATTACTGCTTCCTGTAAACTGTCAACACACTCAACAGATCAATTATTTCTTTCCAAAAGTGTCTATAAATTTTTATGATCAAAATGTAACTTGTTTCTGTGCCAATTTTTTTTTTCTTTCCTTCGTTTTTATGTTGAACAGAACATGTGTGAGCAGCTCAGCTTTCTCGAAAGCCTCTTATTCACCTGGTATGTAACAAAGATGTTTTTGCCTCTAATTATCATTTGTGTTTGTGCATACAAATATGCATAGACATTCACAAAAGAATATATAAGATACCCTGTGACAAAACCTTTTTTAACACAGTAAAGCGATCACATACTGTCCATTTTTTGCTACTTTTGGCCTTAGAAGATAATTGACATATCACAACAAGAGAGATCTGTTATGGTACAGGCACAAATCAAGCGACACAAAGAAACCAAGAAAGCAACTTTTAATCAGAAACTTTATATATGTCTATATATATATATATATATATATATATATATATATATATATATATATATATATATATATATATATATATATATATATATATATTATTTATTCATTCATTTTCTTGTCGGCTTAGTCCCTTTATTAATCTGGGGTCGCCACAGCGGAATGAACCGCCAACTTATCCAGCAAGTTTTTACACAGCGGATGCCCTTACAGCCGCAACCCATCTCTGGGAAAAATTCACACACTCATACACTACGGACAATTTAGCCTACCCAATTCACCTGTACCGCATGTCTTTGGACTGTGGGGGAAACCGTAGTGCCCGGAGGAGACCCACGCGAACGCAGAGAGAACATGCAAACTCCAGACAGAAACGCCTGTTGCTATACATATATATAGCAGCCGGGTATAGTTAATCTGAAAGCAAGTTGGGCCGCGGTCACACTAGAGTTTGTGCTTGCAAAATTCTTTTGTACAGCGCAGCAAAAAAGGATGGGATAAAACAATATGATTAGACGATACTAAAAGAGACTGATTGCTCCATATAGCTCATGTTTTGATCTTCTATTGGTCTCTTGCACTCACGTGATGCAATTTCAAGCTTTGGTCTTACCTTTGTGGAGTCCACTATTAAATCTGTCATGCAGCTTTATATTGATAATTAGAAAATAATTACGTCACAAGTTAAATTATTGTAAAGGCAGTTTATACAGCGTAATTTAATGACAAGAGTTCACTTTCATATCTACACAATGCAGAACTTTTAATGTGATTAACCTGCTCCACCTACACCAACTACAGCATTTCTCAGACTTCTTTTTGACTATGGTGTAATCACAGTGGTGAACATGACATAAAACAACAACTGCACTTACTCCTGTAACGTGTTTGCAACAATGAAATTTAAATATCTGTCACATATTCATTTAAATAAATGGCTCATCATCATGCGCATTCATCTTTATTAATAGCTGGCTAATAGGCCAGACCATTAACTGAATAGGATCGTTTTACATATATGAAACCTGTTAACAGGTATAGCTGTTCATGCCAATACCAACTTGATAGCCTAAAGCAAATTACATGAACAGGACCTGCCTAATATCTCTTAAGACAAATAAGCATAGTGTCTATAACAATACATGCTTGATTGCCCAGATCATTACATCTGAATGGTGCCTTTTAGTAACCATAGTTCTTCACCAATACCAGTTTAATACCTCAAATAATTACACATATGTGAGGCGTCACAGTGTTGCAGTGGGTCGCACGATCGCCTCACAGCAAGAAGGTTGCTGGTTCGAGCCTCAACTGGGTCAGTTGGCATTTCTGTGTGGAGTTTGCATGTTCTCCCTGTGTTCGCGTGCATTTCCTCCGGATGCTCTGGTTTTCACAAAGTCCATACACATGCGGTGTGTGTGAATGAGTGTGCATGTTTCCCAGTAACGGGTTGCAGCTGGAAGGGCATCCGCTGTGTAAAGCATGTGCTGCTGGATAAATTGGCAGTTCATTCCACTATGGTGACCCCTGATTAATAAAAGGACTAAGCTATAAAGAAAATGAATGAATATATGAGTAATATCACACGAGTATCAGTTTCTGTATTTCTATTTGTTGTAATGGCCAGTTGATAATGCAATAAAAAATTAATAAATAAATTTTAAAAAAGTAGTGCGATGTGGCTCTCGAGAACGATTGTCCCTCTACCTTTTGTTTCAATCCCCTGAGAACTTTGGTCATCTTCAGAACGCAAATGAAGACACTTTAGATGAAATCAGAGAGCTCCCTCATCTGTCATAGACAGCAAGAGTCCAGAGATGCTCAAAGGTTTTGACAGTGGTTTTTCTGGAAAAGTAACCAAAAACATTGTCAAAACCTGTGACGTGGCTTTAGTGGTTCAATTGTAATCGAGTTCCAAGAACATTTTGAGTGCCAGAAAATGTTGAAAAAAAGCAGCCATGCCCAAAGTAGGAGCTGTTGAACCATGTAGTGGCTGCTTCTTGACCCTATAGCCTATTCTCTTCATTTGCATTCAGCAGAAGAAACTCAAACAGGTAGTAAGGGTAAATGAAATATTATTACTGAAGATATTGCTAAAGAATGGCAGAAAACGTGGAACACAGCTAATAAGAGATGACAATTCATTTGAAACAATAAGAAACACTATATAGGCCTATAAAGTTGTAAAAATAGAAAAGAAAATAAGGGGTCATAATTATGAGGATGAGATTTGGATTCAGATATTAATAGGAAGTAATGTGTTGTAGACATGCAAGTCATCATGAACTGGATTAAAATAAGTTTCTCAAAATTGTCTTAAAATGTTTAGATTAAAAACTTTGATCAACTTTAAATACTAAAGTGTGTGTTTGTGAGAGAGATCTAATCTATTTTAATTTTTATTAATATTTTTTATTTTATCAATCTTTTTATTTTTATTAATCTATTTTTATTTTATTTATTTCTGTGTTTTTTCTGTATTATATTTTATATCCATATTTGTTTGCACTACTGTCTTGTTTGTACGTATGCAATATGAATGTACAGTTATTTGTCATGCCCATAAAGCACCTAAAATGTGAAATGTGAGAGAGAGAGAGAGAGAGAGAGAGAGAGAGAGAGAGAGCAGAAATAGTATAGAGTGAAAACAAGGGAGAAATGTATCAATAAGTCATGACTGCAACAGTAAGTGGCAAAAAAGCTATAAAAAAAGACTTTTATTTTGGCGTGGTGTGTGACGTCATCAGGTGGCGCCGCTTCAGCGCTTTGATTCAACTGGAGAAAGGTTTGTGTTTTTAAATGTTTACGGATATAACCCGATTTAATTAAAGTTTCAGGTTTTTCATCCGATGCTAAATTATGTACCTGCTGTTGGAAATATTATTTTAACCCTTTATACAGTGTACCCAGATAGCACACATGCGTCGCAGAGACGTCTGCTGGACATCCGCGGTTTCATCTGGGAGACGTCTTATTTAGGTCGTTTGCTCATCGGGAAAACGTCGTATAGACGTCCTTGTCAGACATTCAAACAACGTCTATGCGATGCATCGCAGATGTTCATTACTAGAATGTTATATCTGTGAGACATCTTATTTATGTAGCATAGACGTCGTTTTTTTATTATTTTTATTTAGACATCCCCTCATGAAAACGGCTATAAATAACAGTTGCAGTTACACTGATTATACATCCGTCTACACATAGATGATAAGCTCAAGTATTTTTCACTCAAAATGAAATGACACAACGGCTAAGGAATCATTTGTAGAATTTTATTATTCAATCATGCATTCATTCATTCAATCATTCATTTTCTTTTCGGCTTGATCCCTTTATTAATCTGGGGTCGCCACAGGTATGCAACACCAATCTATCCAGCATATGTTTTACGCGGATGCCCTTTCAGCCGCAACCCATCACTGGGAAATGTATTATATTATATTATATTATATTATATTATATTATATTATATAAAATTATTTTATATGATATTATTTATATTAAATTATATTATATTATATTACAATATTTTATATTAAATTAGATTATTTTATATTATATTACAATATTTTATATTAAATTAGATTATTTTATATTAGATTATTTTATAATTTATATTATATTGTATTATATTATATTAGAATATATTATATTATTTCATGTTATATTATATTACATTATTTTATACTATATTGTATTATATTAGAATATATTATTTAATATTATAATATATTATTTTATATTATATATTTATAATATTATTTTATATTATATTAGAATATATTATATTATTTTATATTATATATTTTATTATTTTATATTATATTAGAATATATTATATTATATAATTTTATTTTATACATTAAATTATATTATTTAATATTATATTATATTAGAATTTATTATAATTTATATTTTTCAGAACCAAACAAAACACATT
This sequence comes from Danio rerio, assembly GCF_052040795.2. Classification (NCBI taxonomy): domain Eukaryota; kingdom Metazoa; phylum Chordata; class Actinopteri; order Cypriniformes; family Danionidae; genus Danio; species Danio rerio. The sequence goes on along the minus strand of NC_141024.2, from coordinate 77,762,267 downwards.
TAAAGTTAAAGTCGCTTAAGAGTCCATTCTTTCTGGGGCCAAGCGGAGGAAGTCTTTAAAATGTTTTCTGTTTCTGCCTTGTTGAAGACGGAAGCACGGGGTTCCTCAGCTGCACCTGTTAAAGAATAAAAAAAGTTATTTTACCAACCAAAATTAATACACACCATCACAATTATTGCATTTGATTGCATAATAATAATAATAATTAAAAATCTAATAAGAAGAAGAAGAAGGAAAAAGGATATGATTGTCTAAAAATTCGTTTTTCAGCCTTCACCTCCGAGTGCTCTTAATTTTTTTCATGACCACATTTGTTTAGTGTTGTTATCGTATTATTATTATTACTATTATTATTATTTGTTATATATTTGTTGTCATATATTCTCTATGTATTTATGAATATGTTTTGTTTATTCGTTCACCTGTCGGGATTTACAGAGGTCAAGCATCGCGTGTCGCATAGGAAGCATGTGTGCTTGAATATAAATCTCATTTTTGACCATATTGCATTGATTTTCCTAATTTATTCGTTTGCTGGAAATTAGAACTGAATTTAGAAACTGCTTTGAAAATTATTTGATCGTAATAAACAAACTTAAGAACCACACAAGATTATTGCGATTTTGCGACTATGCTTGCGAATGTTCGCTGAAACGAGAAACAAATCGCTGGACGATATAACGGCAATTCTGTGTTTTAATTCTGAAATTACATTTAACTGTCTCATTTGTCCAATGATTTTGAGAAACCCCAGGGTGGTTGTAAAGTAAAATGCAGTGGAGTAGCCACTACATTACAATAAGCATTTTATCTTTATAAATATCCACACAGTGTCTCTTTCTTCAAGCATTTTTCTGAACAAAGTTCACAAAGTAAAATGCCCATCAGACGCGCGATTTCAGTGCTGAAAATAGATTTAGAAAGCATGTCCTTGTTCAAACGACATAAATCAAAATGGAACTATGCTGGCACGATGGATGATTTTGTTTTTACAGGAAAATCAATTTAAAAAAATAAGCCAATCTACTGTTTTATGTTTGGTTATGCAGTTAATAATAAGACATTACTCTTGAATATTTATTTTTTAACAGTTTGTGTTTTGTCTGTTTGGTTTAGCTGAATATAAGCGGTCTTCACTTCTCAATCCTTAATTGCTATTCGTTCATCTTGTTTAATTTATAGATAACTGATACAAATTATAATAAATGAAACACCTTCTTAAAAAAACTTTTTTTTCAATAGAAATAATAAATTATAAAAAATAATTACCTATAATAAACTGACAAATTGCAAATCAAACAAAAAAAACAGCATTTTTTTATTTAATAGTATTTTAAATCATATACATTTTTTATCATTAAATCAAGCTGAACAATCTATGTATTTTGTTAATGATCTGTTAACACCAGTTTCAACACTATTTTAGCCTACTTTTGATTGGTTGCTGTTAATTTCCAGTGATTTTGAAATAATACTTAGATTGTAAATATTTTTAGACTTTGCTATCCGATAATGATTCACCGTTCTCATGTAATCAATATAATATTCTTCAGATGTTACTCTCAAATAAATGAAAACATTGCTTCAAAGAATTAATGTTAAATAGAGGTGCAAAAGCTTAAGTCCGCCTATTTATTATAAGATAACCACAACGTCCTCATAAAATAAATAAAAAAAAGAACACCAACAACAGTACTTGCATTAGTATGTACTTGGACAAGTGGTCAAATTCGAGGAACCGACTCTTTTGTGTTCGAAACTTCATCATTGCGCAAGTGCGCATGGTTTCCTAAAGAGCATCACAGTGAGCACGTGGAACTTCGTCGCCGCCAGTCCCCGCAGGAAAACTGAGGTACGTAGTCTGATTCATTGTTATGGATATGTGTGGTCAGTAATATATTTATTCCGTTTTGTTTTAGTAAATTTAATAAGGTAATAACTTTATTTAAACGAACAAAGCTAGGTTTAAACATGTTGCGATGACTGACTGAGCATCAAGTGGATTAATAGTGCCTTTTCAATTACGAAGAATCTGTTCTTTAAATTTCTTAGAGATCATACGACAAATTGGATGTAAAAGAATGCATATTGTAAAAGTGCACATATACAGTAGGGCTGGGAGATTAATTAATAACCTATCCATAACCGAAATAATTCCCCACGTGGTGATTCTAACACCAATGCTTAGGTTCCACATTTTTACCTCAGCAAAGCTCAAGCGATCGCAGGCATTGTGATTAATATTCAGAGGCATTACAGATCATTAAAAGCAATAGTTTGTTTTATTTTTGATTGTTGTATGACCTAATGTGTCAAGCATTACCCACGTTTCTTCAGCGTATATTAATAATCAAATCGACTGATATTTTTTTATGTTTTCCAATTAGCACATAACATGTATATAGCTCTCTTTTCGTAAAGTGAAGCGCACACATTTTTTCACATTATGATGTACTTTTTACGCTTTATTATTATTTCCTAATTTCCAAGATATACAAGTTTTTAAACTGAAAGTAAAACAAAAACTGATATGTAAAAATTAAATGAATTGAAATAAATAAATGCAATTTGATTAAGTACAAAAGATAATACTTTGAAAATAACAATGATTCAATATTTGAAAAGGAAGTGAAGTGTTAAATTAATCAAGGTTTTGATGTAATGTTTAATCGCCCAGCCCTATACAAGAATCAACAGTTCTAAAACACTCTTGTGTATTAAACATAATTTTACAATATTTGAACAGCATGTGCTAGCTCATATAAGCTTATAAAGATGTAATGACAGTTCCATCTTTAAAATGATTGCCTAAACTGTTCATTGTAAGACATTTGACGTACCTATCACAAGTGTCCCAATATTTGTGTTTTTTAGTCCTCTTTTTTTCTCCTCCACACCAGTTGAGCTGTTTGGCTACTGGAACGAACACTTTGGAGCAAATACGCCATAACTCTAAATTTTTAGAGTTTGTCCTCCTCTGATGGATAACCTCTTTATCTTAAAAATAAAAGATGATATTAAATCTTTACAGTGCATTATGGCCCAGTTTTACAGACAGGGATGAGCCTAATTCTTAATGTAAGATGTTAAAACTACTTTTATAAAAATGCATGTGAAAAAATTCAAGAAAACAATACTGGAGTGCATCTTATAACAGAACGATGGCAATGAGATTTTGTAAGGTATGTTAGTGCAAATTAAGTGTTGTCTGTGAAACCGGCCATGTAATAGACATGATTTACTTCACAACAGCTGTAAAATCCTAAATATTCGTACCATCTTTTCCATCATTGGATTTTCGGCTAATTGCCTTTTCCAGTTGTTCAAGGTCTTCCATTGTTTCAATAGGAAAGATGTAATCCTCAATGTCCACCACCATTTGAACACTTGGCCGAAGCAAGAGACTGGACCACTGAAGTTAGATGGTTAATCTTCATGTCCAGCTCATTAAGCTTCTCCAATATTGCCCTCTGCACAGCTCAACACAGTAGGTAGGTCCTTGCAAGCAAATTTTTTTAATACTTCAGTTTATGGTTACCTCAACATTATCTAATGTTAATCTACAGTATATTCACATTAAAGTTTTTTAAAAATGTTAGAATTATAAGACTGTCATAATTATTAGTCACAATTTACACATGATATTTAATTAGCTTTTGCAATCAATTTGATTTTAAATGCAAAGATTAGTTTTAACATGTTAATTGTTAACATTGGTGTAAGTGGAGTAATTCACAGCTTCACATGTATAAAACATAATAATAATTATTCATGAGAAGTAACTGTCTATTAAAAAATACAAATGACTTACTCTTTGCTCTAGCCTGGTGGGTACTTGAGGTTTTCAGTTCAGAGGTTGTGACTTCTAAGGGATTGTACTGAAAATGTAACATTACCATGTTATTAATTACACACTAATTTGCTGTGTTTGCTCTAATGAAGGTTGTTGTACCCCAATAGCTCAATGTGTGGTCCCCAAAGCATCCTCTTGCTCATTTCCATCAGACATGCTCACTGGAAAAGCTGGTGTTGAGAAAGGTCAAGTTGGTAAGTTGTATTTTTTGTATGTATGTATATATACAATATATACAAAATATATAAAAATATGTATATATACAAAAAAAAAAAAAAAAAAAAAAAAAAATATATATATATATATATATATATATATATATATATATATATATATATATATATAAATATATATAATTGCAATAAATGTGTTTAGGATTTTCTCTGTATAATTTAATAATTTTTTTTATTTTTGTTAATTGTAATGTTTTAATCAAGCATATATAAGTATTTAGGTGACCAAACTCTTACTTTAATGGATATAATTGTTTAATAAAACTCTTTAACTCTATAAACATTTGTTTATTTAACCAAAATATATACTCTATTCACTGAAAAATAGATAACATTATTCATATTCAAAAGGGGTTTACTCGTATATGCTGAGCAATTTTTATATATATATATATGTGTGTATACACACGTGTGTGTGTGTGTAAACATATCTGTAACTATTTGTAATTTCAATAGTTGAAACTAAATATAAGAAGCAGCCCAGCCATATTTGCAATATTTCAAATTGTATATTGCATATATATATATATATATATATATATATATATATATATATATATATATATATATATATATATATATTTTTTTCTTTTTTTTTTTTTTTTGTAAAATCCAAATAGGAACTTGTTTGACATATATTTAATTTGCATATATCTAAATGCAACAGATTCCAATATGGGCATGATCTTTCTTGACATTAAGATGGTACTTTTTCTACTGTTATAACTAAATTGTGTTCTCTTGTTTGTTATTTAGCTTTAGTTTTACAGTCTGGTCTAACATACAGCTTTAGGTTTACAGTCTGGACATTTCTTTTACAATACAGCCAAATGAAATGCTGAAGTATTTACCTGAAGTGAGACAAACAACTTATGTGGTGCTCTGTCTCGTTTGAAATGCCTGAGCATAGAAAACGTGTCCTCTGTTGGGTTGTACAGAAAATGTTGAAGTAGTGTGAGTATGTGCACCAATTGTCCTTCTGATTTCTTATTTAAAATACTGATTGATTTATTATTATACATTTCATTTTTTTACCTTGATTTTTCAGGTTGAGGTTTATCCCAAGTGTCCTGTGGCTCCACTTCCTGGCAGAACCTCACAGGTACTTCTGGAGATAGAACTGCAATTATTTTCTTTGGAATTATGAAAAGTTAGACGACATTTTCAATTTCAAATACCTGGTTCAATGAAGATTCAGTCTTTAAAGAGGCATGCAATTTTGGACAGAATAAGCACATCATGGAACATACAGTTTGTGCATAATTATTATGCAAGTCAATATCTGGTCATATATTTATTCTATTGACAGGGAGTCATGGTTTTTGCTGGTACTAACAATAAATAGATTAAAATGTAAGAATATGAGAGATGGACTTAAATGAACTCTGATAACTTACTGCCAGATTCTGGAACATAATATATTTTAAGAGTTACAAGAGGAAGTGGTGCTGGTCCTTCTAGATCAGTTCTCAACCTATACCTACAATGGTCTCGGTCTATTTCAGCTTGTGGTTATTTTTCAGTGGGTACACTTAGACACATTGTATCCAATTGTGTCATTCATCGTATCATTCTTTGACACAAGCTGACACATTGTACTTGCTGGTAACTCTAGGGTTCCTGATGCTTTTAAACCTAACTGTTCTAATGATCAATCAGAGGAATTTTTCAAGATGGATGGAAACTTAACTTAAAATAAACACTAAAAACTAAAAACCGATACAAATGGCATGGTGCATGTCCTTTTAGCTCCTAACCTATGCCTATAAATGTCTCAGTGTATTTTGCAACACTCCTGCTTGTGATTATTTTTACGTGGGTACAATTGATACATTAAGTCAAATTTTGTCGTTTTGACACAGAAGCTGACACATTGTATTTGTGTTGGCACTGGCGAGCTGGGTTTCATAATGATTTAAACCTAACTATTCACCTTAATTATTGCAATCTTATTTCAGAATAATATTTTCTTCTCAGCCATTTTTTGTGACTTCAATCTTCCTATGAGCGTTTCTCACCTCAATTAAAAAAAGAACTAGTGTTGCATTTTCTCCTAGCCATGTAATATATATTTTTTGTTTTTAATTGTGGGTTAAATCTGTTTCTTTTTTTTTGGGACCATAAAAATATATTTATATAATTTAAATATAATATAAATATATATTTTTAATCAATGTACACACAGCCCCTCATATTGACAGCAAAACAGATTTTAATTTTTTTTTATTTTTTTTTTATTTTTGCAGATTTATTAAAAATTAAAAACTGAAATATCACATGGTCCTAAGTATTCAGACCATTTGCTCAGTATTTAGTAGAAGCACTCTTTTGATGTAATACAGTCATGAGTCTTTTTGGGAAAGATGCAACAAGTTTTTCACACCTGGATTTTGGGACCCTATATATATTTCTATATTTTCACCTAAAGTGGACATTTTTCTCTAGCTTCTGTGTGTATGTTCAGTAAATCCACTTTTAGGGCAAATAATATGTTATTTTCATAGACTTTAAAGTGAAATAAATTAACACAAACATAGGGTCCTGAGAAAAATGTAAATTTTAGAACAAAAATTCAGACGACACGAGATTTTTGCATCTGAACTCTTTATATATATATATATATATATATATGTACATATATATATATATATATATATATATATATATATATATATATATATATATATATATATGTATGTATGTATGTATGTATGTATGTATATATATATATATATATGTATGTATGTATGTATGTATATATATATATATATATATATATATATATATATATATATATATATATATATATATACATACATACATACATACATACATACATACATACATACACGTGTGTGTATATACATATACAGTTGAAGTCAGAATTATTAGCCCCCCCCTTGAATTTTTCTTCTTTTTTCTTTTGGAGAAAGTATAATTTGTTTTATTTTGGCTACAATAAAAGCAGTTATTTTTTAAACACCATTTTAAGGACAAAATTAATAGCCCTTTAAGCTATTTTTTTTCTTGAATGTCTACAGAACAAACTATTGTTATACAATAACTTGACTAATTACCCCAACCTGCCTAGTTAACCTAATTAACCTAGTTAAGCCTTTAAATGTCACTTTAAGCTGTATAGAAGTGTCTTGAAATATATCTAGTCAAATATTATTTACCGTCATCATGGCAAAAATAAAATAAATCAGTTATTAGAGATGAGTTATTAAAATTATTATGTTTAGAAATGTGTTGAAAAAATATCTCTGTTAAATAGTAATTGGGAAAAAAATAAACAGGGGGGCGAATAATTCAGGGGCTAATAATTCTGACTTCAACTGTATATATACATATAAATACAGGGCTTGACATTAACTTTTCATCACCAAAAGCCCTGTTTGTTTGTTAATGTCAAGCCCTGTATGTGTATATACAGTTGAAGTCAGAATTATAAGCCCCCCTGAATTATTTGCCCCCGTTTATTTTTCTCCCCAGTTTCTATTTAATGGAGAGATTTTTTTCCACACATTTCTAAACATAATAGTTTTAATAACTCATCTCTGTTTACTGAGTTATTTTATCTTTGCCATGATGACAGTCCATAATATTTGACGGGATATCAAGACACTTCTATATAGCTTAAAGTGACATTTAAAGGCTTATCTAGGTTAATTTGATTAACTAGGCAGGTTAGGGTAATTAGGCAAGTTATTGTATAGTGATGGTTTGTTCTGTAGACTATCAGAAAAATATAGATTAAAGGGGCTAATAATTTTGTCCTCATAGTGGTTTTTAAAAAAATTAATAACTGCTTTTATTGTAGCTGAAATAAAACAAATAATACTTTTTTCTAGTAGAAAAAACATCAGACGTACTGTGAAAATTTCCTGAATCTGTTACAATTGAACAAAAATTCAAAGGGGGGCTAATAATTGCTAAATGCTAAATAATTGCTAATTGCTAAATATTTGCTAAATGATGTTTAACAGAACAAGGATTTTTTCACAGTATTTCATATAATATTTTTTCTTCTGATAAAAGTCATTAGTTTTTTTTGGGCTAATATATATATATATATATATATATATATATATATATATATATATATATATATATATATATATTTATATATATATATATATATATAACTTTGATTTTTTTTTAAACACGTTTAAGGTCAATCATATTAGCAATAAGCGGTAAGCTTTTTTTTTTTTTCAATTGTCTACAAAACATACCACTGTTATTCAATGACTTACCTAATTACCCTAATTGCCTAATTAACATAGTTAAGCCTTTGAATTGCAATTTAAGCTGACCACAAGTATAATCTATCTAGTAAACATGTATTGTAATAAAATCTGAATCTCAAAGTTTTTTTTTTCAGCATCATTAAAAATTCCTGTATAAGATGCTTTAAGAAAAGGAATGTATTCATATTTATTGTTAGCTAAGATTGGAATAGGTTAAATGTAAAAAATATGATCAGAATATTACATTTAATTAAATTCAATTCAGCTTTATTTGTATAGCGCTTTTACAATGTAGATTGTGTCAAAGCAGCTTCACATAAGTGGTCATAGTAGCTGGATCAGGGTAGTTCAGTTTTAGTGTTTAAGTTCAGTTCAGTTTTTACTTATAACAGTGTAGTAACTGTAGGTCTGTGATGCCTATTCAGACATCAAAAACTTGAACCAGCCTGTCCTGGTCTTTTGAGTTGTTATGAATGCTGTGAGATTACAGCTATTACAGTTTGTAGTATTCATGAAGAGCCAGTTACCTTGACACGTGGAGAAGGTCTCAAAACAGGCCTGCTGTTGCTTTTCCGCAATCTGTTGGTGGTCATGAACAAATGCTGTTAAAACTGATTTATAGATGTTATATCTCACATAAACATATTACTTTTTACTACACAGATTTTTAAAGCTTAGGTGTTGTTGCTTCTAATTAGCAAATTAAAGTTATTTGTGGCTATTCCTTAGAATGTAATCTTCAAGCTATGATTGTACATTTGATACATTTGAAACTAAATATACCTGATATTAAAATGGGATTGTGATGTGAAAACTAATGCTGAATTCAAGATTATAATTAAATATATTTATCTTTGTTACTTAAAAATACTAAATGTTGCTGTTCTTTTGCTTTTGAATTTACATTTAAAAGCAACGTGTACTTTGGCAACTTACTTGGGATTTTTTTTTTGCAGATATTTCAGATTCAGAGATATTGGAAGTGTACCAAGATTGTATTCATTTTTGGGAAATCTTGTCAAAAGATGCTGAAAGAAACAAAGTATGTAACTAAATTCATGAAAGTATTAGTCTATGGAACATCACAAATTATTGATTTTATTCTTTGTGTAATGTTTATTTACAATGTGTCTCATCCTGCTTACCCAACTCATGTGGAATTCTGGCCTGATGCTTGGTCCAACCTTTTTCTGGTTGTGGTGCCTCCATCAACCGGACACTCTTCAATATCCTGTCTATCTTTTTGTATAGAGGCTACCATGAGTGACCCTCTGAGTACTAAAACTTTGCTACAGATCCGGTACTTTCTTCATGAAGGAGCTCCACCAAGAGGTACATTTTTGTTTTTTTAAAACTGCAAGAACCTAGGCCCCCATAACGTTGAATAATTAAATTTGAGTTGTTTTTGTGCAAATACACAAACTACATTTTGTGCAAAATTATTATGCAAGTTAATATTTAGATTGTATTTTTAAGCACATTTTACCAATTCCAAACATCAATCTTAACCACTAGTATTTTTGTATTAATCATTTATAATTGTTATATAATTGTCCGTCAAGACTGGAAGTGAAAAAAGTACAATGTAAGTCACACTGTATTTCATTAGTCAGTTAGTTGAATTTAAGTTCTCTACATGTCAACTAATTTTCAGAAGATTATAAGCAGACTGTTAAGTTGGGGTTAGGGTTAGTGTAAGTTGACATGTACTTGCAAAGTTTCTTATAGCCAGTTAAATGTCTGTTGAAGGAGCAGTATCAACAGATACTGAGCAGACAGTCTACTAATACTTAAATGGACCATCAAAATAAAGAGTTACCTAATGCAAGAACTTGTGTAAAGAAATTCAAAATTGTAATGAAAAAGTAATGACTATATAAACATTTTTGAACCATTGTTTTCGGACTTATCATTTTATGTAGCATTTTATTAATTTTATTATTTATTTAATTAGCATTGCATCCTTTTTAATAATTGTCAATTTTAATAACTTGCTAAATAATAGTACACATTTAAATAAAGCGTTTTTCACTTCTTGCCTTCGTATAAAAATATATATTGGTTATAGTTGTGAGTGAAGTTTGGAATTTACAAAATGCTCTTGAATAAATATCATCTTGCATGATGATTATACACACTGCACTATACAGTATATATTAAAATAAAAAAAGGTAAAAAAAAAAATTGGTATAGGGAATTATTTTGTGTGTAAAAGTGGAACTGAAACAAAATAACTGCCGCAAGGGACTAGGAAAGCTTTTGCCTCAATGTTCTCAATTTTGCAGAGCTGGACTGGTCCTGAGATGACATCAACTTGGTAGATGCCAAGTGCGGAGGATGGAAGGGGATAGTCAAAAAAGAGTTCATGTTTGCTGAAGGTAGTGTAGGTCACGTAAATGTCATCATTTTCTGAAAATATGTTTTCTAGCTTTGAAACCTTTCCATTAATGTAGACAAAACGGTTTGCCTGGTCCAATTTCAGAGTGTATGACTCTGTTTGTAGTTCTTTGAACTGTGAAGCTCCAACAAATGACTCCGGTAGAGGGCCAGCAGCATGCGGTTTTCTGAGCACTGGTGCCTTGTTTTTGTCTCTTTTTTTGTTACAGGTGTGCAGTTCTGAGAACCTTCTCACGACTTGACTTAACGGACATGAAGGTTTTCGTAGAAGTTTCTTCAGCTTGTTAAGGTGATTCTCGTAAATGAACGCACTGAAATTGTCAAGGACACCATGGTGTTTTGCATCTTCTGCCAGATGGACAAGACAGTGGACGTTATAAGACAGAAATTTTGGACCGTATAGCTGTCCAAAGTGTGTCACAAACAGTCGGAGAATATCATTGGCATAGTCAATGTGATCACCAATTAGGCTGTCATTGCAAAGGATGAAGATTCCCACAAAAAGCAGCAGGAAGTTTTTGTATGCTTCAGTGGTGAGCAGGTCTTTTAGCATCACAGGGCCTGTGTACAGTAAGAATTGCCTAAACTCAGTTGCCTTCCATCGATCTATTTCTCTGACTGCTCTTGGTTTGCGTGCAAATTCTACAGGCACGTTCTTCTGGGCACTGACTAACCGTTCTGACAGCACAGATGCTTGAAATCCTGACAGCCTGCAAGTTAGAGGGCCCAGTCGAAGCCAAAGGTGTAGAAGCCGCCTCATGACACCAAGGCACACAAGGTGCATGTAGTCAAGGGGGAATCCAGAAACCATGTCCAGGGAGGTTTCCTCCAGAGGTGAGGTGCCATGGTGGTGGTCTATGTCAGTCTTATTTCTAAAGCTCTCATCATTTCTTAGAGGCATGTCAGTTCTAGGAAATGTCATCCTGTTCTCCAGGTACACACCATCCTGTATGCACTTTTCACATCCATGGTAACCTGCATGGCCTTTCACTTTTTTCAGAAATGCACGTGCAGGTGCATCACAGATCATAGAGGTAAGCTTGACTGTTAACTTCAGTCCTTCAAATTCAAATCCATTTCCTAACTCTTTGATTTCAGAGATAAAGTCTTTGAGGTATTCGTCCAGGGAGCTTGGTTTGCTGTCACCACAAAATAACCCTATTGTTACAGGCTCCTCCTGCACCAAGTTTTGTACTTTGCCAAGAATGGGCCAGAATTGAGTTGATGAACTTTTGTATAAAGGAAGACCATCAATGCTCACCTGGAGCTTCAAATCTGTTGTGTTCCTCAAAATGTCCTTGTTGTCATAGAGGACCCCTGAAATGGATTCCAGTAAACCAAAATGGTAGTACTGGCCACCAGCTTTATTTTGCATTTGTTTTTTTGAACGCACTGTTCCTAATAACGTCCTTGCATCTTTAGGAAGACTCAGATTATGATTTCGAAGGATGCTGAGTAAGGAATTTAGTGCCACGTGTGTTATTTTGTTTTCTGTTGCCCAACTTGCCAAGTCGTCGTTAAGAGAACTTGAATGCAATTCAGTATCTGCATCAGAGTCCGACTCTGAGTCAGATAGACTAATGAATGATGCACTTGCCATGATGTTGCTGCATTCAGGTGCATCAACATAAGACAAACAGTCCATGAAGTCAGTATCATCTTCAACAGTGCTGCTTGTATCTGTGCCATCATACTCATCCCTCAACGGTGATGCTGATAACATATCCATTGATTGAAGCTGTTTGTCCACCTTGGCTTTGGCTTTTCTTCGCAGTGTCCAGTAAGACTGTTTTTTGCAATCCATGGCTCTGAGATATTAACACACAAAAAAATGCATTGCCCTAACGTGCAAAGCCAACTACATACAGTGCTTTTCAAATGCAGTATTTGTAGATCCTTACATCACATACTCTGGATATAGCTTTTACATGTAATTGAACTCATTATAAAATTTAAGCTTGTTAAATTAAATGGAGATTAATAGATGATAGACAACCAGAATATGCAATGTTATGGATCCCCAAGATTGGAATTTGGAACTACTTTCTTAAAGACAAATTACACATACCTTATTATTGAGTGTGTGAGCTTTTGATGTAGTTGTCAGGAAAACTCTGTAATTAGAAAAGAGATAAATTGGTAAGGTCAGTTTCGTCGTTCTTATAATGCCTAGAAATAATATAACAAAGCTAAATAAATGTGTAATCACTTTTATGGAGTAAAATTTGTTTAAATAAGAACTAAACTCCTTAAGAATGCCTATATTCTGCTATTCTTTAAAATTAAAAGTTTTTTTTTTGTTTTTTATCTTGCCCAAAATTTAAAGTTACAGTTATGCTAGAAATTACAATTTTATTACCATTTACTCACCATTCACTTTTTTTAACCTGTATGATGTTATTTTTTAGGTTGATTACAAAAAACGATAGTTTGAAGAAAGCTGGAAAATTGTAACCATTGCCTTCGTTTGTATTTGTTTTCCTGCCATAGAAATCTATGGTTACAGGTTTTCAGCTTTTTTCAAAATAACTTTTTCTGTGTCCAACAAAAAAATGTAAACTTGAAATTTGAGAGAGAGTAAATACTGAGTTAATTTTCATTTCTTGGTGAACCCTTTACTGCAGGAGACAAATTGTTATCATAACAAAATTTGAAGGAAGTTAAGATCAACCTATTTATTTATTTATTTATTTTTATTATTTTTTACTAAGATATGGGTTGAGTTGTGGGGTTTGAAACCAGAGGTCTAGGGAGGGTTATGTATTCTAAACTATGCAGATAAAAAAAATCTCCTAACAATTGTTACTAATGTTATTCTTAATATAAGTCATGGAAGATTGTTCTATATTCAAAGATTTGTTACTGTTCGCTGATCTTGAGGAAAGTTCCCAGGAGATTTATTTGTTTAATGTTTTAGGCGAATGGCTACAGGATAATATATTTAATTTAATTTGGATTTAATTTGATATTTAAATCGTTGACACTGTTTTATATAATAGAACTTAAATGGCTCGAGAGTAGTTTATGATCATGACTTTAAAGCATATCCTTATCAACAGGTGGCAGTAATACGCCTTTCTATAAATCTGTATGCCAAACGCCAATGTTAAGAAGATTAACCACTTCCACGAGCTTCACGCCACGGCTTTTTACAGGTAAAGTAATTTACTTTTTGTTTCATGGCATATTTATCCTACATAGTAAATGTGTGCGGTCCTAACGTGAGGTAATGTTAAAGCAGGGAATGCGGTATTGCGGAGAAAATTATATATTTTATAGGTAAACGCAGTGTTCGTAAAAATTGTTGAATGGGAAAATGGTAAATGCTGATCACGCTTATATTATAAGCCGTTTTCATCTGTATTTGGCGCTGATCACTAGTTTTTCCACTAACAAAAATATTTTAATATGTTGAAATGACTTGTCAAAACTAACATTTATAAGCTTGCTTTTGAAAGTTGTGCAAACTTTGCAGGACCCTACTCCTTCGAGCGAGTCTGTAATCATGGCATGTTAATAAAGACCGTAGTTTCGTCCTTAAGCATTCAACAGCGTTCACGCGTTACTTTTCTCATCGCTGTTGGACCAAACAAATCAGTATTTTCCCGCTCCGGCCTGCAGTTGGGCCACGTCATTTCGATTATTTACCATGGTTTACTATAGATAAACAAGTAAATACATATTTAATAAAAATGGTTGATGTAGTTATGCCATCGTAATCATAGTTTTTCTGTTTTTAATAGATACGCATTTTAAGCTTTTCAGGTAACGTTAAGTACTTTTTAATAAATGCGCTAATAATCATGGTTTTACGGTACAAAAAAATCCTTGAATGGATGGCACATAAGTAATCTTGTGTCGGAAGGCTGACATTTAACGTTAATAAAACTAATACTTACCAACAACCGACAAATGAACCAAGCTTTACCGAATAAACAATGGAAAAAAACGTAAATATGTAAACAAACGAATAACCACGAATGAACAAGATCGAACAGGATTGTATGTACAAATTAATGTATTTACAGAATATTCTTAAGCTAAAAAGCCAACTATTGTAATAAATAAATAAATAAATAAATAAATAAATAAACGTTGAGGATGCTCTCTGTCATCTGTTTGCTAACTGCCGTTGGTGATGTGACGTAATCGCCTCACTACGTGTCACCCTCTTCCAGACTTGAGCAGGGTAACAGAAATGTCCTGTATAATATAAATGTCTAAATTGTTAGAAATTAATTAATTTGTTAAATATATGTATTTTTATTTAATCCTATTATTAATATTATTATTAGTGGTTCAAGTGTGAAGCGCTGAAACCCTAATGTTTTTGTTGTTTTGTATTATTCCTGTTTTCAACATTATTATTATTATTATTATTATTATGGCCTAGTTTTTCACTAATGAATAATCTGTCCATAAAAAAACTACATGCCATACACCACATTCTCTACGTATTTCTTTACTACTGTTAACTCTTCAGCTGTTCTGTCACATTTTTGGTAGTGTGAAAAGTCATCACTCACTGTACATAATATTAGAATGTCATTATTGCAATGACCCTTGAAACGTGCTACAGTGAGTACAAAACTATTACATTTACCAAATAAATGTTCAGGTTTTTTTCTCGTAATGTTAAGTGGACATTCTTCAAAAGCAGTATTAATTATTTATTTGTGTGTAATATAAAAGGTTATTGTTTTATGTGATTTGTTTATCTTTAATATCCAAATAATTTGAATAATTTTAGGGGTGCAAATTTCCGATATCAGGAAAAATATTATTTGTTGATTGTATTATTATTTTTTTCAGGTGTTTTTGATTAAGTTTCTTAAGTATGTTTCCCCTATCATTGGTAATGTTGTGAATGCATAAAAAGTACTAAATTCCTACATTTAATTCATGGAAACATTAATTAATGAACGGTCATGTACTAGAGAGTTGATTTTAATTTTTTGAATTAGCGTATATTAACATAAAAATATATCCTTACCTGTCTCATGCAGAATTCTGTTCTGATGTTGAGCTGTGGTCCCTTCATCCAGACGCTCTTCGAAAACCAGTCTCTTTCACAGACATCAGGTACTTTTTTTTTGTGTGTGTGTGTGTGTGATTTAGTATCACGTGATAACTTGCTACATAATGTCATATTCAATGTGCAATATAAGGCTTAAAATGTTACAGTTAAGGGTATGAAAATTTCTTGAACTAGAGCTGCAGAGTTGGATGAAATAATCAATTTATTTTTTTTGGGCTTATATTAAAGATTGTGTGTGTGTGTGTGTGTGTGTGTGTGTGTGTGTGTGTGTGTGTGTGTGTGTGTGTGTGTGTGTGTGTAACATTTGGAAATAATTAAAATAAATATAGACTAAATCAAGACTAAACATATCTGTAAAAATTTAAAAAACTGTGCTTTTTTGTTGTTGAATCAAATGTAAGAACTCTGAACCAAAAATGTTATATGTCTCCATATAGTATGTTCATAGTAAATATCAGAGATAACAAAAGTACATGCATACTTAAGTACAAGTTCTCCTGTTAAAAATGTCAGGTAAAATTTGAAGTATTGATTATACTTTTGTAAAGTATAAAAAGTAAAAAAAAAAAAAAAAAGTAAAGAAGGATGGCCTCAAACATGTACACAAGTTAAAAGATTCTAATAACCTGTTTTAGTTTCATGCTTGTAAATATATTGCACATCATATATACATTTATACAAAAAAAAAAAAAAAAACTTGCATTACATTTTTAAAATTTTTTACCTGATAATGCCTATTTTCAGCAGGAAAGTAGCCAAATACTAAAGCTCTGCAATCCCAATAGCACTTAAAATGTTGCTCCATTGTCTTGGCACAAACTCACAACCATCAGCTGCCAGTCATGTTCTTACACTCTTAAATTTAACACTTAATTTAGTCTGAAACATTTTTTTCTTTTGCTTTAAATTTCACTATTTTTTTCTTCTTTTTTTGCATTTACCCTCCTATTGACTTATGGGTCAAATAACGCCAACATTTTAACAGCAGAAAACAAATACCCTAAACCAGGGATCACTAAAGTTGCAGTCTGTTCTGTAATGTTACGCAGAGTCAGTTTTTTTTTTTTTGCACATTATTTTGACAATACAAGGCTTTCCCAGTTTTTATGATGCACACAAAGATTCTCTTTTCTGGCTATGCTACATGCTTTTTAATATTAAGCCATTTTCTTTAAACCATAAATGTATATTTTCCTGCCATGGGTTTATTAATAAACAATCCCTCGCCTGAACTTGCCGCGAGAGAGATTGATTATTGAAAGCACATAATCAGCAAAGAAAAATCATATACTCGTACACAATCTTTAAAATAATTACATTTTTAAAAATTTGCAAATATATAAGTGAGATTTGTGATACAATTACACTAAAGCAATCCTTAAATCCTTTCCTCTGAGCAAAATAAATCATCCATCTGTATAGTAGAGTAGTGGAGATACAAACAAAAATGTAATTTGTATATTTTTCTTGGAAAAAATGTATTTTTGAAACTAATTTAGTTTGCTATATTTTTTTACTTAATTTTTATGATTCTTTGTTCAGTTATTAATAAACAAGAATAATGAATAACATTTGAGTTCATGCGCTTCCAAACAAGTCCGCTATAAACACTTTCCGCTATAAACACCTTAATATTTTAGAAGTTTGTTCAACCAATAATTGATCTTATCCAGCCGTGTCCCACCCATAAGCAAGCTGTAAATATGCATGCAGCCTATTTTTTGATTACCTGACCAGCGCATTAACAGCAGCACCCACTGATATAACCAAGAAATTATGAGCTCCAAATTTGCACAGTGTTGTCATCCACGTGACTGAACTCGTCGTGAAGATGGGGGAAAATTAAACATGCTAGACTTGCTGCGACGATGTCGTGAAGGGTCGCAGACATGGTATCGGTTGAACTATGCCACATTTCACGAGAAGAAACGATTGAATCTTGTCACGACGCCCATTTGTCGTTTCCGATTCCCTGCGACACCCTACGTCAAGAAAATCGTGCCTAAATCGTGTAATCTGAAAGGGGCTTAAGTCAAGAATACAGCATTTGTAACTATTTATTAATTGATACTAACAGTTATTAATGTAGAGTTCATGCTTAAAGTAAATTCATTAAACTCATGTTTAATAAATGATTCATGGTGTAGTGTTACCAAATATCCTGCTTCAACATTTATGAATACTGTCTTGCTAAAAAAGCTTCCACACTTATTCAGGTACATTTTAGCATTAAAAATGCACCCTTTACTGTAGTCAAAAAAAGAGTGTTGACCACTGAGTAAACACTGATGAAATGCTACACACTGATGAGGGAAAACATGAACATTCAGTTTGTGATGAAGATATGGTTGTTTCTTTGTGATTAAATAGATTTGAAGACTTAAATATAAATTTCCTGGTTTATTTTTTGAAGTTTAATGAAGCCAACCCAATTTTGACCCAAAGGACAAACAGTGAAGACAGAATTCTAGGCAACATAATCAAACAGCAGCAGATTTTAGCAGTTCCCTTGATTTAAGTGTTTGTTTTTTCAGAGTACTGTGGATATTTTACATTTATTATATCTATTCAATGCAAAAAGCAGCATACAATGGTGTAGGTTTCCCTTTAACAGTTACATCCTACTGTTTCTACTGTAGCATAAATGTGGCTAGAATAAAAGATGAAAAAAATTATGTATTCCCTTTTTTCCATGCCCTAAAAAATATTGGAATCAGAATACAGAACTGATAAGAACCCGTTTCGCTAAAATTAAGATGATACCCAATCCTGCACAGGTGCGATTACAACCTTTAAAACTTTTTAAATTATCTTTTTTACCGTGTGATAAATTCTTGATCCTTTGAATTATAATCGCATGCGTAAAAATACACGTACAGTAATTTCGATGTTCTAAAATATTTAAACTTTTAAAATCAACAGTGTATATATGTATAATGCTAAAACTGTAAGAGTGTAAATTTAGAAAGTGGGAATTAATCAGAAATCAAGGAAATAAATTATATTTTTTGTTCAGAAAATTGCACATTTATTTTGTAGTTTTAGATTAAAAGATCAGAGAAAGCATGTACAGTACATACACAGTAGCTGAAAAAGGACAATTTCTCAAGCATTTAAAAGCCAGGTTTAACTGGTAATGTGCTTCATTTACCTATGATCTGATTGACCTAAATGGATCCGGTGTAATTGGCTTCAGTCATATTTCTGTCACCGTCTCCATCTTTCTTAGCCATCCTTGAATTTCTCATGCTAAACTTCATACATGCAGTACGTGATCATAGGTTAGGAAAGCAGGCACGGCACGCATGTATGCTATACCAAAAAGATAAATTGATGAATCAGCAAGGGGCTCAAATTGGGTAATGACAAGTAACATGAATCATGTCACAAAACACATCAAGACAAAAGTAACAAACCTGTTTTACATGTGTAATGAGTAGAAAGTACAGGTATTTGTAAAAATGTAAAGCGTAAAAGTAAAAATTTGTCAAAATAATTAAGTACTGATACCTAACAAATCTACTTAAGTACAGTAACAAACTATTTGTATTTCATTTCTTTTTCTCATTTTTTAGTTGTGCCATTTTTTTGCGTCTATGCTTTAAAAGAGACAAAATGAAAATTGTAGCCTTTGTTTTCTATGCTTTTTGCAACATAATTTGCCCAGATAACTGCTGTAAATCTCAGCTTATGTCCATTGAGGTTTAAGGAATTTTGGATGGAGAGATTTCCATACTGAATCTCACTGTGTTTTTCAAGTTCTCTGATCTCGGCAGAAGTGAATTATAGACAATGGCCCCCTAGACATGGCCTTGCTACAGAAGCTCTGCTCATAACTATGATGCAGCCCAAATAAGTTTTGTAATACAGACTTTCATATCACAGTTTACACTTTAGGCCATGTACATTTTGTAAATTTGTTTATTAAAAATAATAATAATAATAATTATAATAATAATTAGTTTTACTGCAATCACCTTGGTTTATTAATTTGTTTTAATAATGTTTTTCATACAGACCCTTTACTGTATTAAGCTGCATAACCTGTTTAGATAAAAAAAAAAAAAAAACTCAAATGTCAATCTTACAGATTTTGAATGTGGTTTTAGTACTTGGCTGCATTGAATATTTGCTTATGACTAGTAAACAATACAGTAAGTTTGTGTAGAAACTCTTATTACCAGAATGTATATTGTTACAGTCCGTCTATAATAATTTTTTTGTCTATTTATCAGGGTCCAGTGACTACTTTTGGGGGGTCTGCAAACTTCCAATGAGGACCATTGACCAATTGAAAAGGATTCACTCAAGGAGGGATTAAATGCCACCATCTCACCCCAATACCTTGGAAATTATGGGTCAATTATTGGGTGATGGCTTTTCCACCACCAAAACGCTTGTAAATAGTTGCCTAAAACACATGAATAGTTAATTGTTTTAGGCTGGAACCGTTTATTTTAATTTCTAATAATACATTTTAAAATATAATTGTATAAAATGCCATGTTGTTTTATGTATTGTAAATAAACAAGTCATTCAGCACCATTTCAGTAAGTAACTAATGTCAAGCAGTTGTGACTGTTGCGCATAATTATTGTGATGCTGTATAAAGTAATATCAAAGGTGACAACATACTTGCCACACAATTTTTATATCAATTGACATGACAAAAGTGCAGTTGAGGCATGACAATGTCAAAGTTGCATCAACAGCAGCTTGTAAATGGGATGATTTTGAATTAAAACTTTCTTGAAATTATTATAATTATTTTAATTGGTGTCAATGATCCCTTTGATGCAAATTCGAGTGACTATTTACCTCACAATCGCATAACATGTTGTATTTGGTTATGACAAATGGGGAAAGTCAAAATTTGTCAGCAACTTGTACAAACTGTTCTGCTTGATTTTGAATTATCTGCAGATTAATTTGGGCATGCATTCATGGCAGCTTGGTGTATGTTTCAATCATGGCTATCAGCTTTTACAACAGTACTGCAAAATAAATTCTCAACATCTGAAGTGGATCTTAAATGGAAGTTCTTTTCTACTTAACTTCATTTTAAAAAAAGTGTGTTAAGTCATGTTTATCAATTTGATTTATTTAGCACATCTGTACATACAATACAAACACCAAATACATCTGTGCACGGTCGTATATTATATGTGTTCACTGGCCAATGTTGTGGATAATTTTGTAAGACTTTTTTTCTCTCTTGTAAATAATAGTATTTTATTGTCTATCACAATGATCATTTAAAATAATCTTTTCATTTGCAACAATGTATAAACTGCCAAAGGTTAGTGAATTTTGTGAGGCAGTATAAATTGAATTTAGTTTGTATAGTGCATTTTCTTAAAAGGCTTTTTCCTTTTCATTATCAAGGTTTGTTTGTTAATTAATTTAGCAATTGTTGGTTTTGGCTTATTCACTTGAGGTTTAATTATTTTGAGCAAAATATGAAAAAGGGTTGTCTGTGTAGTACATCACTTTTTTAAATCCATGGCATGGGTCAGCTTTAAATGGCAATTTTTTTTAATCACCCTTAACCGAATTGTTACTCAAATTATTAAGCTTGTATATTGGACTTGAAATGGCAACTATATATATATATATATATATATATATATATATATATATATATATATATATATATATATATATGTGTGTGTATGTATCTATATGTATATGCTTTTAGCAAAATAACACTGTCGGCCAATAAAAAGCAGGTAAGAGTACTGCTGTTCTTTATTTATTTATTTTTTTGCATATACATTACTCAACCTATCGATAGATCATGAAATCTAACAAAAACAAAACTCTAAAAAAAAGATATAAGGCTGTGTGCATGATGGGTCCAAAATGTGTTCGTGTGTTTGGATGTGTGTGTGCTGTACTGCATTTTTATTTCTTATGAAAATAAATTAAATTATTAAAAAAAGTTTCAATAGTTATTAATTCTGTGAACATATACAGTTTTCATTATTCTAACTAAAGAAGCAGTGCATAAAATAAACTGGCAGTACTAGACAGTACTAAAACCGGCATAAAAAAATAATCAAGCTTAAAATTTGAACGTCATGAATGCTAAATACATTATCAGTGACATTGCCTTAAACCCCATGCGTCGTGACATCTCTGACAGTAAACTAATTTGACACATCGACATTTCCTCATTCTAGTTCAAGCTGCTATGGTCGCGTCTGTTGTCAGCTTGCCTCGGTAATTTCAGGAGTCCAAGATTCGTCGTATAGACGGCGTATAGAGGTCAAGAAGACGGCTCCTTAACAAATGAAAACGTTCGATCGAATGCGATGTTTAGCAGATGTTACGATCTTTCAAAGACGTCTCCGCGACGTACGTGTGCTATCTGGGTAGTACTATTTTATTCCCAGTAACCGAGGGCTTTTGTTTGAAACAGAAAAGTGTGTAATGCGAGCTTTAAAATAGAGGTAAAGTTGGTTTTATATTCACACATTTGTTCATTTATAGACTCTATATTGTTTACCATGTTACTTTGAATATTTGATCTGAATTAGCCTGCCAGTATGACTTGAAATCAACATTAGCACTGTTTATTTGACCATGAGAAATGTTGTACTTTGATAGTCATTGGCTGCTAATATGATTTCACTATTTAGAGTTTGCAAATAATACTTTTATGAAATTATATTATTAAGGGGAAAGTCTGAATGTGCAAATATAAAACCAACTTTACCTATATCTATACCTCTACCTTTATCTATAATGCCAGTAACCTGCGACCCCCCCCCCCCCCCCCCCACATTCATTTATTTAGCAGTCTCTGTATTGTTTACCATGTTACTGAAAATATTCTGTCAGAATTAGCATGCAAGTATGACTTCTAAACAACATTAGCACTATCTAATTGACTTTAACCAATGCTGTCCTTTGGTAATTATTAGCTGCTAATATGATTTCCATATTTAGAGTTTGCAAAGATTACTTTTAGGAAATTTTATTATTAAGGGGAATGTCTGAATACCCAAATATAAAACCAACTTTACCTCAATTATGTATAGAAGTAAAGTTAGTTTTATATTCAGATATTCAGACATTCCCCTTAATAATATAATTTCAGAATTTATTCATTGCAAATTCTAAATAGGGAAATCATAATAGCATCTAATGACTATCAAAGTACAACATTGTTCACAGTCAAATAAACAGTGCTAATGTTGTTTTCAAGTCACACTTGCATGCTAATTTCAATCGAATATTCAAAGTAACATGGTAAACAATATAGAGACTGCTAAATGAACGAATGTGTTAATAGAAAACCAACTTTACCTTTATGACCCCTCAGGGGGTCCCGACCCTCACTTTGAGAACCACTGTTTTAAAGAAACGTTTTACCTGATCTCTTTTTGTTAATTACTCTCATTAATAGAAACTGTTAAAGCAAGTGTTAAAGAGAAGTTATTTTGTTTCTGTTCATTGTTTTATTTATTTTAAACAGGACATTTTTATTGTTTTGTTCATTTTAAACAGGAAGTGTCCAAACACAGAGAAAAACTCCTGCTGAAGTGACTGATCTCCACACTGTTATAAAGATGGCGTTCATTAAAGAGGAGAGTGAAGATGTGAAGATTGAAGAAACATTCACAGTCAAACAGGAAGATCTGCAGGAACAAACAGGTTGAATTTCATTCTCAAACACCAACTCAGTCATTTGATCCTCATTTAGATATATTTTAATAATAAGAATACTAAATTAAATCCATCTTGCAAACCTGAGTGTGCTGCCTAGTTCTCCTAAACGCACAAGAGCACTCATTGAAAGACAGAAATAAGTTTCTTTTGTCACTTGTTCTCTGTTTTGTATTATTAGTCTGCCATTTTCTATACCTGCTTAAGGTTATTGCTTTTCTTGTTCTTCTACTGTTTGTAAAGTGTCCTTGAGCACTGGCGCTTTATTAAATAAATAAATACAATCAATTTAAAAAGGTTTAACTGAGCTGATGATATTTGACCTACAGTATTCTCATAGAAGACTCAAAATTTTAAGCCTTAAAAAGTCTTAAATTTACGGACATATTGTGTTGTAGGTCTTAGATCTTTTTTAAACAAGTCTTCATTTTCCTTTGTTCATGTTTTGTTACCCAATCTGGCCAAAACCCACACAATCACCAACAGTCCACCTAAATAAATCTTTAAACTTTTTATTAAAAAAGGTCATTTTCACTCTAATTTATCTGTTTTAATTATTTTCCTTACAATAACATTTGTTTAAACGATCTCCATGTATTTACTGCTGAGGACATCAACCTGGACAGATTGTTGTGCATAGATTTAGTTTATTGTAGTTTTTTAAACTTTTAAAACATTTGTCCATTTTTTATTATTATGAAGAACGTTTATGTTTGAATAAAAGTAGAGCTTGCTTGTTTTTACACAATATTTAATTTTTTTAAAGTAATATCTAAAATATATTAAAAATATTATTAATTTATTATTGTATTATTAAATGTATTAACTTATAATATTTTTTTGGACGGGGCAAATAAAAATCTTTTTTCATCTGGGTCATTTGAAAAGTTATTTAGCCTTTAGACCTTCATGAGTCTAAAATTTCATTCATAATGGTCTTAAAAATGTCATGAAAAGCCTTAAATTTAACTTGGTAAAACCTGCAGTAACCCTGGTTTAAAGTATGTCAAAAATTGTGGATACCCCCAGTATTAAATACGCTGAATGAAATAGACACTCAAGTGAAACATTGAACAGTCTGAGATTATTGACCATATTCTTTATGTACCAGCAGGCGGCGCCATTGGAATCTTTTTGCCTGACACTTTTTTTAAAGAATTAATTTTTAGATCCTAAAATCAGAGTTATGCTCTTTAGGCATGGGGCGATAACTATATTTAGGGTTTACCGCAGTTTGGAAAAGTCAAGGTTTTAAAACCGCCAACATTTTCTGCTGTACCTTTTTTATGTTTTGTTTAAGTTTTTTAGGACAACAGTATCTCCTGCAGAAAAGATATCCAAAGATGCCGTTTTAAATCGTAAAGAAATCTTTGATTCATTTGAATGATTTAGCCTGACATGTTTAGTGCTCCAAAATATTTTAAAAGTTTCTGAGAAGAAAATTTATTTTAGGTTATCATACTGTCAGAATCTTAAACTGGCCCATGCCCAATGCTGCTTGATGTTGCAAGGTCATATTTTCTCATTTTATTATTTTTCTTTGTATGTATAGACTTGAACACACTTGTTTGTAGAGCAAGTAGTGTGACTGTTTTCTGCCATTCATTATTTCTGGTCATTTCCCCAATAGGCAACTGAAGTTCTAAAACAAAAGCATGAGATTAGGTCACAACTATGACATGATTGACAATGGTTGCTGTTTGTCATTGTGCTCTGTTAATCCTGAGAGCTGATGCTGAGTATTTTTAGGGCTTTTCACACTTCAAATTGTTAACCCTGGGTCATTCTAATCCTGGATGAAGAGAATCCGGGGTTATCTGTAATCACATTCCACGCTGCTCATGCTATACCAGGGCCCTATTCCATTTGCCAAGCTTAGAGAAAAAGCCAGGCTTATTTTGGATATGTCAGGTTTATTAATGGCTGAATCAGTTTCATAAATCAAATCTACGATAGTTCAAACTCAGTTACTCTGGCAACTCTGCTGGGAAACCTTGTCCAGGGCAGGTTAACTCTCAGGCTAAGTCTTAATTTCTTGCTTAATCAAAGTAATGTTGACATTCACCTGCTGTAATTTGATGCCATTTTAATTCACTGTATAGGCACTTAATAGCAAAGGTATATATTAGGGCTGAAACTGACGATTATTTTAATAATCGATTAATCTGTCGATAATTTTTTTGATAAATTGATGAATCGGATATAAAAAAAAAACAAGAAAAGCATTCATTTTCAACCCTTTATTCAAAAAAGCTCACCTTTGAGCTGTTATAATATTATTAATAATAACAATAATAAAAATAAAAACTTACTAGTTTTGTCCTGTTTTCAATCCAAATATGTAAATTTTTAGATAGATTTATACAAGACACATGAAATAGCATAAAAAATTATGTCTTGTTTTCTGAAAAAGAAATGCATCTAAAAATGAAGTCATCGTTTGCTTAAAACAAGTTAAATTATTTGCTAATTGTGTAAAAAAATAATCTTAATGAGATATAATTTCAAACAGAAAAGTATTCCGGCACCATGCTGGATCTCCGCCGTGCGGCCGTGAGGGGAAAAAAATTCAGAGCCTGCATATGCGGTTTAATTATAGGGATGCTCAAAATAACCGATTAACCATTAACCGAAAGAGTGCATTTGTAACCGATTAATGGAATCAGTTAAACGATTAAAAAATATACTTTATATATTTTTAAAGTTTGGCTGCATAAGGGGCATCTGTTAAATGGTTTACTAATGACCGCGAGTGTTTTGCTGTTGCGTGCTGTGTGCTCGAGCGGAAAAAAGTGTTTTACTTCAGTCTCGTCTTTTTTATTCTTCAATCAAATGAAAGCACTGCAGGGTTTCTGTTGAGTGACAGCAGTGTTTGGGTTGTCAAGGCGACTATGGCAAACTTTTAATTATGAAGGAGACTTGTGGTCGTTGTTACATCCAGAGCTGTATTACTTCACAGATCTTGAATATGACAGCAACATGACTCGCGCACACCAGCTGATTCAGTCGTTTTCCAGTGACATAAAAAAGAGTGCCGGGCTTCTTTTTTTTGTCACAAATGTTGCCAAGGACTACATTTATGAATATAATGTTAAAGGCGATTCAGCGAGTTCAAATTCAGCCATGAAACTCGTTGGAAAACCTGTTACATTGCCAATTTGGGAACATTTTGGATTCGTGCCGAACGAGAAAGGCGAACCAATACTTTGGATGAAGCTATTTGTAGGGCTTGTTTGTTTTTCTTTTATTAAAAAAATTCAATAAATAAATAAATAAATAAATAAATAAATAAAACACCCTACGGATAGGATGCAACGAAGAAAAAGCATGTTTTTAATCATTCTTCATAATCTGATTCATAGCCTACATGTAATAAACCCATATTGCGCCAACAAGATTAAGCTCTAAAAGGTAAAGTTTAGAGTGAGAGGAGTTATTGCTATGTTATTAATATTAGTTGTATTATTAGTCTCCCTTTTCTCTACCTTCTTAAGGTTTTTGCTTTTCTTGTTTTTTTACTGTCTGTAAAGCGTCCTTGAGCACTGGTGCCATATAAAATAAACAAAAACAATAAAAACATTTGTAGCATATTATATGTATATCTTCATCTTTTCTATCTTTTGTGTGGGGTTTGTAAAAGCTTTGCCCTTGTCTCGTGCAGGTCTTCATCACATTGTCTGTAGTTGCAACTTTCATTTTCTCTGTCTCCTCATAAACTCGGAGTCTCCTTTACTTTACTTCTTTACTGTAAACGTGACATCGTCTTCATTTTGTGTTATGTGGATGGCTAGTGGCTTAAACGAATCCGGTAGTCCTCGGAGAACCATCGCTATGGGTAGTCCATCACTCATTAATTTTCCAGCATTTCTTAGAGCTGTAAAGTTGTTTTCTGCTCGTATCAAATAGTCTGTAACACTCTCACTGTCACTCGTGCAGCTGAGTCAATGCTGTGTACATGTTTATTATGCGTGGTTTACTTTTGCCTGAATAATGCTCTTTCAGTATTTTTAGGGCTTTTCTCCTGTCATCGGCAGCATTGTGTCTTACCAGTGAAAGGCTTTTATCATCGATCAGTTCAGCATAACAATCAGCGCTCTGCCGTCTGTCCTCATCTAGTTGCTCCGCTTCAGCATCAGTAGGCTGATGCAATATAGTTTCTTTTAGCTTCAGAGTGTGTAAATATACTAGAAATCTCGTCTCCCATAGATCGAATTTTTCTTCTGATCCATCGAACATAAACTGCAGCGCTAGATATCCTCCCGCTCTGCTTACCATCTTTGCTAACTTTGCACCTAAATACGTCGCGTTAACTTTGCTTTCTTGAAAACGATCGCTAGTCTCGCTGCCTGGGGCCCATAACCTGTTGAGCTTGGAGTGCGTAGTGTGGAAATATAAATTTATATCATCTAATTCCAAATGAACAATAATCTACGTATAACTAAAAAGTTATATTCTCTGGTTTTTAATTATATAATTTCATTAACATTCCAGCTAGGAGGAACATTAACCTTTTGTCTTTCTGATTACAGACTAAGCCAATGTAATGCAAATTGTCAGTTTCACTGCATGGGGTGTCTATTGTTTTCTCTTTTCGATCAAATGGTCAGGCGGTTTCTGTCTCCAGAACATGATGAGATTAGACCTGAGAAGCAGTTTACCCTGCTGACCACAACCCTTAATTTGCATGCTTTGTTTAGCCATATCCCCTCCTCCTAAGAACACAATATAGCCATGAAATCTTTGTCTTAATTCAGACTTGTGTGAGACTTGTGAGAGACTTGTGAAAGAACTTGCAGACTGCGGACCTCTAGTAGTCTCTTGCAGACACATAGACACCTTGAAGACGCTGTATGACTGCAGATTAACCAACACGTCTCAATAAAGGAATTCTGCTTGTTCCGAGTCTCCTGGACTGGGTTCTCTTCTCTTTTCCGCTCATTTATTATTTTTTTTACAACAGTAGCTTAAGCACTACACAGAACAAATCGTTTCATCAGCGTCTTTTATTACTCACTTTCACATGCTCTCTCTGTACAGCATGAACACGAGATGGTAACACTTCTGTTTATCAACAGTATAACGTGGAGACTAGAGCTGCAACAACGAATCGATTAAATCGATAAAAATAGATTATTAAAAGCATTGGCAACGAATTACATAATCGATTCATTGTGTTGCGCGACCAGGAGACATTTGATAAGAAAAAAAAGAACATGGAGCGGAGCGGACTGAACAAGGCCTCTCTCCGTCTCACTACAGAATTCTACAAAGTCCCTGGTGCTGGTTTCTTTGTGTCTGGCGCTGAGCTAGAGAAAGACAGCGGGATTCAGCAGGTTTTGTTTTCGGTATTCCAGACACTGATAGACGGCATTAACACAAAAAACTCTTACCCTATAAAGATCTAAACTGTGTTTCCCACAAAAAGACAAAGCAGGTTATGTTTCACAGCTGTCTTTTTCATTTATTTTTTTGCTCGATATTACGAGCACTGCTCCGTTTAAGCAGTTGCAATATGCGCTGAGCCAAAGAGCTTGCGCTGAGGAGAGCTCTCAGTAAGGGACTGTTGGAAAAGTGCTGCTTTTTTTTACGAAAACAAAACCATCTTAACTCTGCTGAAACGTGTCATATTATCACAATTATGCAGCATTTTAACTGCCTAATACTTCATTTATGTTTTAGATATGTAAATACATACAAGTACTAGTAAAACAATACATTTAGAGTTTGTAAAACACAAAAGAAAGTCTAACAATCCATTCAAATATAATTTGCTGATGTGTTTTATTTATATCAGATACACATTACACATAGTGAAAGTAACTATAAAGTTGAATCTAGGCTTTTCTAAGTTCACCAAACACTTACTTGCATGTATTTTTGGAGTAACTTTTGAATGAACCGGCTGAATCCTGCGTGTTCTGCTTTTATGAATGAGTTTATGTGAATTGGAATATCAGGTAGTTGATGGCATGATGAGCAAGTGTGTGAATGTTATCTTTTTTGGATCATTAATTTTTCCATCTGTTGTCATGTATAGCTGCACTGCAGAAAACTTTCTTTCTTAGTTATTTTGTCTCGTTTCCAGTTCATATACAGGGTATCTGCACATTTTTAACAGGAAATTTAAGACCTTTTAAGACCTTTTTAAGTCCTCTAAAATGAAAATTTAAGACTTTACCTAAAAAAAAAAGAATAAAAAAAAAAAGGAAAGTGTTCAGTGTGTCAACACAGAATGATGTGGTGAAGCATTAGCGTGGCACAACTCACCAGAGCCACGCTCAAGACAGGTCAAAGGGGCGCAAAAACTTTTATGCCGAGTGCTGATTGACCTTACAACCCTGACAACAGGGTACCGGTCTCGTCAATTGATCAACGTCTAAAGTGCAAGTCTAAGTCTTCGTTGCTGCGTTCATGGACTCATCGAACATTATAATGAAAGCGTCCTTGTTTGCTCGTGAAATTAGTTTCTTCTTTAGGTATGGGGCAACACCAAATCGTGCTAAATATACTGTTTTGTCTCTTCCACATGTGAACGTACTCGCACACTCTGAGTCAGGGAACATTGCTTGAAAAACTAGGTGGACGTCCTCGTTTGAGGTGTACGAGTGGTGGCGGCTTACGGTTTGAAATACTCACAGTATTTCGGCCTTAAATGTAACTATATTCGCAAAGCTGCTGAAGGCATTGCTAGAAGTGGACGGCCTTGTGGAAGGCTGAGGTCGAAGTGCTTGATGAGAACATACTTATGGGCAAACTACTTGCCTGTGACTACACATACTTTTTGTGCTTCTCTGCTTTCATGTGTGAATCGAGCGCTTTGCGGCCCATTGTCCCCAGTTTTATCGTCTTTTTAGATAAAGCACACCTCCCTTCATGATTACTGACTGTTTTCTTTAACCACCCCAATACTTTTCATCCTCCAACCAATTGTCATCAAATAAACATTTGCCCATGCTTGCGATTTCGCAAAATGCCGTGGTGGAGAAGTATCAACGCAACGCATTTATCAATCACTTGTATGTCACCTATGGAATGATGCAGGTTGCACCCACGAAGTGCTGCCCCCAAATATTGCGCTGGTCAAATAGCGGTTGAAAAAAATGAATAAAAAAAGACGAGTTGGACATGAAATTTAAGATCCCACATAAAATTTAAGACCTCCTTATGGAAAATTACAGAATTCAAGACATTTTCAGACCTTAAAAATCGAAAATTTTATTTAAGACATTTCAAGACTTTTTAAGGACCCGCGGGGACCCTGATATATCTAAACGAATCTTACATCAAGACCAGACAAGAAAAATAGCATGAGAAAGCGAAGTGTTGCTGTTTGAGATTATATCTTATTAAGATAATTTTTCTCACCCCATTGGCAAATAATTTAGCTTGTTTTAAGCAAACTATCATTAAAGTTTGAGGTTAAGTGATTTCTTATGGAATTTCATGTGTCTAGTAAGTATCTTCATTTAAAAACATTTAGATATTTGGATTGAAAACAGTTCATTATTATTATTCTAGGCATGAGCTTTTTTGAACTAAGGGTTGGAAAGGGCTTTTTTTAATCCGATTAATCGAAAAAATAATCAACAGATTAATTGATTATTGAAATAATCATTAGTTGCAGCCCTAGACGTTAAACACGTAAACAACATGATGTCATCACTACAGTACCGTAATACACTGGACATAATTATGAACCCTTCAGTGATAAATATTAATACAATTAGCAAGAGTGCCAGTTAGGGATGTAACTGTATCAGAATTTCATGGTACGATAATACCTTGGTATGAATGGCACGGTACGGTATTTATTGAATAATTTACAGGAAAAACAAAACTACTTAAAACTACTAAGACTTGAAAAAAGTGCCAAAAGTGTTTATTTACCTTAGCACTGAACATATCAATGACATACAAATTAGCCATCTATCTGTAAGTTTCGAAACAAGAACTTCAATTTTTCAATTTTAATAACAAAAAAACTATTAAACCATATTAAAAAAAAATAAAGTTTCAATTTAGTATTGTTGAAAACTCATCACATTCAACATTTAATCACTCACTCACTTAGATAGAGATGGGTTTTTTAAGAAAAATTATCATATAACTATAATCTGGTAAAAGCTGGGATCTCTGGGCATGTCCCCGGCAACAGAAGAAAAAAAAAAACCTCTCATTTGGGACTGAGGTTTCTGGGACAGAGAGATATGATTTAACCAAGGTTGACAGCAGTGGGTAACGTTGTGCAATGTCTTTCCACCACTTGAGAGGACAAGCCATGAGTGAGATAGAGGTCTCTTTATGGTACAAGTCAATGTCTGCATCAATCTAACAAGTGTGCTGTGTTCTGCAGTCCCCATGACTGTTTTTAGTCGTATTCCCCGACTTATATTTTACCACAGTCTGGCAGTGCCTGCATACTGTTTTTTTCTTTGTCTGTCACCTTTTCTCCTTTATCGTATCTTTTTAGAAAGAAACCGAAATGCTTCCACACATCTGATTTAAAACCCGCTTTAGGTTCGATCATTTCCAGCTCTTTTTCTTCCCCTCTACTAGCAACACACTCCATTTCCGCATTACTGGATCTGTAGTAACAACAGACCGGAAAGAATGATGGCCACGCCTAGGCTGACGGGAATTGTAGTTCCCGCTACCTCCCGTTCGCTTAATTTGCCTAAGCAAACTTTTCTCAGAAATATAGTTTTATTGAGTCATGCACCTACGGTAATATTGAAAAATATTACTATGACGGTATTTACAATATTGTTACATCCCTAGTGCCAGTACTTTAATACAAATAATACGCGGTTATCACAGGTAATCCATAATAGACATTGGAGAAAACTCGCACCAAAGGCTCTCTTGTGTCCGGATTCAATATTATCGCTTAGACAAGAGAAGAGGAAAGCCAGCGCAACAGGTCAAATGTATAAAGTGAGAGAGAGGCAGAGATGAAGTTTTACAGCAATTCTCTGTATAGTGAAATAGTGGCTCGTGTGCTGTGCAGCCTTCACTCACCCTCGCCTCCGTCCTAGTATTGCGACATCGCGCAGTGGAGATAAATGACGTTAGTACGTAATAACCTGTTCCAATATCGATCATTTTGACACCCCTAGTAACGAGTAACTAAGCAGCACATAAAAAGTTTATCAGAGTAAAAGTATTAAACTTATTGAAAATATGTACTGAAGTAAAAGTGTAAGTAGGAGAAAAAAAATAATACTCCAGTAAAGTACAGATACTGCCCTTTAGTAATTAAGTACAGTAGTGAAGTAGTTCTACTTCGTTACTGTACATCTTTGGAAAGGTGTACATTCCAGCCTTTATGCAGATGTTGTACAGATATGTCTCATGTCTGAGAGGTAAATATTCAGCTGTTTGTTCGGCTGTTACCTCAGAACTTTTTTTTCTGATGCGTTAACCAGTCAGGCACAGAATGAACAAGTATTCCCTGTCATTTTGTTGTAATTATAAATATATACAAATAAAAATAGGCCATTAACAGTGTAACTACCCGCCGGTTATTAAACAGTCCACGCTTCCAAATACTGATGTCCACCATGCGTTTCATTTAATGAACACCGTGAAGACTAAAAGATAAACAAATAAACAAACCAAATGTTTCACACAAACACAAAATCAAAAGGACATCAAAATAAACTAATAATATATAAAACAATGTTTACTTTACTGTGTTGGCCTGATAACCAGCTGTAGAATAAGCAGGAGCATTAAACAGGTGCTTGCATTGAGATCTCACTATCCTGAGTGACCATACAAACTCTTGCAGGTTAAATCAATCAATGAGAATCATGTGACTTTCCACTCAAGCCAACCGGCAACAAAGAAATTAGTAACAAACATATACCAATACACATTCAAATAATGAAATTCAAAACAATAAACAAAATTACAAGCTGACCAATCAGCATCAGCTACAAACAGCTTTCAAATCTGTGTCTTATTAATATGACCAAAATTACTTTTATGAGAAACTTGGAAAACTGGACTGACACGGTTTCAATTTACTATAACTTCTTTGTTAAGTGTCTTTGACACAATTTACATCGTAAAAGCACTAGATAAATGAAGATGATTGGAATCTGCTTAAATGTGTACACGTTAATGGACCAAACAAACAATGATCTGATTTATTTTACATTTAATGTGCATCAAAGTTACAGTGTGTGTGTGTTTTAATGAGAGTTTTTAAGACTTAATGAAAACTAATGTTTATTTATTTCAGACCTAATTGGAGAGAAGGAGGGGAGTAAAGAGGAACATCATGTTAAAATTGAGGACAAAACTCATTTACAGACTGATGGTATATTGAAAAGGAGAGACGAGAATCGTTTCACTTGCACTCAGTGTGGAAAGATTTTGGGAAGCAAAAGCAAACTTGAGATTCACATGAGCATCCACACAGGAGAGAAACCATTCACATGCACTCAGTGTGGGAAGAGTTTCAGCAAATCATCATCCCTTAATCAGCACATGAGGATCCACACTGGAGAGAAACCATTCACATGCACTCTGTGTGGGAAGAGTTTTAGCTTATCATCATCCCTTAATCTACACATGAGGATCCACACTGGAGAGAAACCATTTACATGCACTCGGTGTGGGAAGAGTTTCAACTGCTCATCAAACCTTAGTAAACACATGATGATCCACACTGGAGAAAAACCATTCACGTGCACTCAGTGTGGGAAGAGTTTTAGGATATCATCATCCCTTAATCTACACATGAGGATCCACACTGGAGAGAAACCATTCACATGCACTCAGTGTGGGAACAGTTTCAGCCAATCATCATCTCTTAATAAGCACATGAGGATCCACACTGGAGAGAAACCATTCACATGCACTCAGTGTGGGAAGAGTTTCAACCGATCAGAACACCTTAATCTACACATGAGGATCCATACCGGAGAGAAACCATTCACATGCACTGAGTGTGAGAAGAGTTTTACCTGCTCATCAAACCTTAATCTACACATGAGGATCCACACTGGAGAGAAACCATACGCATGCACTCAGTGTGGAAAGATTTTCAGCCAATCATCATGCCTTAATCTACACATGGTAAGCCACAACGGAGAGAAACCATGACCTACGAAACTCTGACGGACTCTGACCTGCGAAATCGCATCACTTGACTGTGTGAGACCAATCGAAGATCAAAACATGACCTCTCTGGACCGAAATTTAAAAAAATGTACCAATCGCTCACTTTTTAAAATGTCTAATCATCTTGTTTGTTCCCGCTCCTTTTCGCAATGCCGTACAACAGAATTTTGCATGCTCAAACTCTATTGTGACCACAGCTTCGGTGTGGGATGAGTTTCAGCACATCCTCAGACCTTAATAAACGCATAAAGACCCACACTGGGAAGAAACCATTGACATTCACTCAGTGTAAGAAGAGTTTTAACCGATCAGCAAACCTTAATGAACACATGAAGATTCACACTGGTGTGAAAGAGTATATGTGCTTGGAGTGTGAGAAGACTTTTATTACAAAATTGAAACTGCACCAGATGTTTTACACTTGAGAGACCGTACAAGTGTTCACACCGTGACGAAAGGTTTAATCAGTGAACACATCTGAATCACACAAAAGAGGATTCACACTGGAGAGAAACTGTACATCTGAAATCTGATGTGTCTACAGAATTGGACAAAAAGTTGCACATGAATGCAGCAAAACATTTTCTCGTGTAGGGATGTCCCGATACAAAATTTTAACTTCAGATATGATACCGATATTGCAGCCTTCAGTACGAACCGATACCGATATATATCCGATATCAGCAAAAATCATGAATACTTTACTTTTTTAATTTTATAAAATATCTTAATTGAATAAACAAAAATACATTTTTAAAGTGCAAAATGCTAATTAAAGGTCATTTCAGTTTTTTTATCATCAGCAAATAGTAGAAACAGCTGAGAGCAGGAACATATGAAAAAAAATATTGTTAATTGAACAACTGCTAAAAGTTCAGTGTCCAAAGTGTCGATTTCAAACACAGCTTTTTGGTGAATTTTTGTTCCAGTTGAGCTGCAAAATATCTTTCAAGCTGGGCTCCAGAAATAAGTTATTGTTAATTAATAAAAATGTGCAGTATGGTTAGTACAAACATTTTCATGACCAGATCTATTTAATCTTTGTTTGTATCATAAGAACATTATGGCTGTATCAATTTTCCCAAACATTATTAATTTTATAATAATATATATTGCACATATTATCTTTAACATAAATATACTTGCAGAAGCTGGATTGAAACACACATTTTCTCCACAGCACATACAATAATATGACTTTTAAGAATATTTTATTTATGAAAATTCATTATATTTACATAATATATTGCACAGATTCCACCCTAACTGTCCACATCGGAAAAATTTGACAATGTAAAGACAGACAGAACTGCAAACTGATGTGCAAAGCTGACACTGTTTATCAGAGCACTTTATCTTTCTGGGCTTTTTAACGAAGAGTTAAACATGGGAATCTTCTTCTGCCCCAAAAGTAATATCATTCTTTCTTTTAAACTGTAATGGCCATCAGCAACAGAATGACTTCTTATTCTTATTTAACAGACAATGAAAACAGCAAAAATGTTTAGCATTTTACATGACACCGTTTCCTTTTAGAGTGTTCAAGTAAAAAAATGAAATAAAGAATAATAAATCCACTATTTCACTCCTATTATCCATGTGCACGACTGACAGGTCAAATCTGCTCCCTCTCTAGTCTTGGTGCTGCTGCGAGATTGAGATGCACCGGCCACTGTTTGCTTGTAATAATGTAGAAACGCAGCTAAAGAAAGCAGAATCCGGGACATGATAGGCGATTTAGAAATCCTGGCTGAATGCATTTAATGTAGAAACGCAGCTAAAGAAAGCAGAATCTGGGACATGATAGGCGATTTAGAAATCCTGGCTGAATGCATTTTTAAGTCGCAAATAGAGGACATGTCCGGGAAAAAGACAATGTATTTTCACCCTAAATAATGAGCTGGATCAGTCTACTTAGTAAAAGGCTTTTTTTTCTGTGTGTACTCT
The DNA here is from genome assembly GCF_052040795.2 of Danio rerio. NCBI lineage: Eukaryota > Metazoa > Chordata > Actinopteri > Cypriniformes > Danionidae > Danio > Danio rerio. The sequence goes on along the minus strand of NC_141024.2, from coordinate 77,725,745 downwards.
TCTCAAAGTTAAAGTCAGAGCAGGTGTCCAGCGCGTCTCTGTGGGTCTGCAGCAGCAGAGCCCGCGAGTCTGTGGCGGACACTTTTCTCACGCACACAGAACCGGGCCGCTGAGGTAAAGTCTTATGTGTGGGAAGCGCTGGTGTTGAATTATGTACATTGGATGCACCAAGACATGCCATGACAGAATTAAGGCTCACACGATGTGTGCTACGTCGCAATTCGGTCCCTTGTGTTGCTTAGCAGCATATACAAAACAATGTAAAGATCGCTTGGCGTGAAGTAAATAAACCAGTAACGTTAGACATGTATGGAACCAGATTAGTCTCCAAAGAAATTCACGCAAAAGACACGATGTACACGTGTAGCCAAATTCAAATAAATGGTCAAATAAATAAATGAATGAAAAAAAAGTGTGACTGCTGCTTTCTCCGTTCGCCATGCTGGAGAGGAACAGTCTGCGCAAAAGAAGCGCAGAGTTGGTTTCATTGAATACAGCTCTCATCTGATTGGCTGAAAGGTACGAGTTACCCTGACTCTGGCAGGAAAGTCTCAAAAATACACACACACGTATCCAGGGGGAGTCGTACGTGAAAGAGGATTTGCACATTCTCATCCAGGATGAACTCGCAAGTTTTAAACATTCAAAACTTTTTGTCTTATACATTTGCAAATGGTGTTTTGCATTTGAGAAACGTATTTTATAAAAAATGTAATTTTATTTTGTGCTCGTGAAATTTTTTTGTGAATATAAATAAATATTTTACGCACGTGAATTTAGTTTTATGCACATGAATTTGGCTACGCATGTGTACATCGTGTCTTTTGCGTGAATTTCTTTTGAGACTAATCTGGTTCCATAGACATGTGTTGTTGTTGATAGCGTCAGCGTGTGCTACCATCACAATAGATTTCTATTGACTTTGCTATCAAGCAGTATTGTGATCACGTGGGCTTTGCATGCTGGCTCTGGATGTTGCTAAACAGAATAGCTATAACGGAGTTTAGAGTGTATCGGACTGCTTTTATCTGAGAATTTTAACGCAGTCTGATATAGTTTTTTGGACTGATTTCGGACGAATTTACAGATCGGGACATCTCTAATTGTGACCACAATTTTTGCTTGCATATTTTTCTGTAGTATTCAAAAGCAACTCTTATTATAAAGCACATGTTCATATATAATGAAAAGTTAAGATGTCTAAATGAGTTCAGAGCAGGTCTAACATGATTGGGTAGTTTGGCCATGTGACCATAAACATTTATTTCTTAGTACTGCCATCTGAATAGAAGGATAATGTCAGCTCAGAAATGACAGGTACATTTTCTAAGATAATTTTAAAATAGGCAATACATATTTTGCATGCATCATCATGAAAGGGTTATCTTTTCATCTTTTCATACATATTAAAATTATATTATTAATTTTTTTTTTTTTCTGTTATCAAACTGCTGATAATTAAAAACGGTGGTGTAACACAGGGAATCTATGCCCCCCATAGGTCATTCCATATTTCATAATTTTTTTTTAAATATATTGTGTGTTTTATATATATATATATATATATATATATATATATATATATATATATATATATATATATATATGTGTGTGTGTGTGTGTGTGTGTGTGTGTATGTATATATATATATATATATATATATATATATATATATATATATATATATATATATATATATTATATGTGTGTGTGTGTATATATTTATGACTATTACTAACCAGTATTATTAAGTGGGCAAATAAAAACTGAAAGAGGAAATTTTTTTAGCCTAATATGAGTTTATGAATCTTAAAGCCACACTTTAAAAAAAAACTCTTTACCACCGACTTTTTCAAAAATAAGATTTGGGATTATATACTACATATAATTTTTATGTTTTTATTAATTAATTTATTTTTATTAAATGTTCTAAAAAATATGCAAACCAAGTAGGCTTTACATGCATAAACATGCAAGATGTAATACAATTACAACAATAGGCAGACACAAATATAGGGAAAAAAAACGCGTATAGTAATGACAATTGTATTTACCGTAAAAAAGTAAATAAATAAAAATTAAATTAATAAAAAAAACATAAATAAATAAATAAAAAAAAAGTTTATGCAAGATAAACATTTAAAGGGTTGTGAAGGGGCTAAAGGGTACATAATTTGCTGAAAAAAAGTAGCTGCTTTATATATATACATACACACACACACACACACACACAGTACTGTGCCCTGGTCAGTTGGCAATTCTGTGTGGAGTTTGCATGTTCTCCCAGTGTTCGCGTAGGTTTCCTCTGGGTTCTCCGGTTTTCCCCACAATCGAAAAAACATGCGGTACAGGTGAATTGGGTAAGCTAAACTGTCTACTATATGAAAGAAAAAGAGAAAGGGGGGGGTTTTAATAGGTTTAGATCTGAAGAAGGCTTTTGACAGGGTAGAGCATGATTTTTTATTTGCAATTCTTAAGGAGTTTGGATTTGGGGAAAATTTTAGAAAATGGATTAAAAAAATTTATACAGATATTTTAACTTGTATTAAATGTAATTTTTTTTAAACAGAATGTCTTCAACCAACTAGATCAATAAGGCAAGGATGTCCATTGTCTGCTTTATTATACACACTGATAGCTGAGCCACTGGGATTGGCAATAAAATCAGATAGAAGCATTAAAGGGATACAAATAGAAAACAATGACAACAGAGAAGCTGTGTATCAATACGCTGATGATACTACATCGTTGGGGATTTTAGAGCGATATTGTAAAGCATCAGGAGCTAAGGTTAATGTTGGAAAAAGTTTGAGCGTGAGGGTGGGAAGAGTAAAAGAAATAACACAACATATACCCTTTAAAGAAGAAAAGGAAACAAACATTTTGGGAATTTGGGTGGGGATGGATTCTAATAAAGCAGATATTTTAAATTGGGAGAGAGTTTTAAATGGAATTGAGAAAAGACAGAGATTTTGGAAAGCTAGAATTTGACGATAAAAGGGAAAGTATTCATCTTAAATGCTTTAATGTTGTCAAAGGTCTGGTATGTGTTAGGTGTAACTGCGTTGCCTGAAGTATACTATAAAAAAAATTGATGTAGTTTTTGTGGGGAAATAGAAGAGCCAAGATTGCTTATTATACTTTGATTGGGGAGGTAAAAGAAGGGGGTCTGGGACTTTTGGATAGTTTTTTAAAAATGAAAGCATTAACAATTAAGATTATTCAAAGGTTTTTGGAAGGGAAAATGGGTGTGATTTGGAAAAGTGTGTTGGGTTATTATTTGAAGAAATGTGGACATTTTAATATGGGATGTAATGTTTTATGGATGAAGATGAAGAAACGGATTGATAGCAGGTCTGCCAAAATTTTATGTTGAGGTCTTAGAATCATGAGGGGGATTTTTAGAAAATTTGTTGATTATACCAAAAGCAAGGGTGCAGATTCTAGAACAACCACTTTTACTGAATTAAACAATTTTAAGTGAAGGAAATGTTTTATATTTTAAGGAATGGTGGGACGGAGGATTAAGACAAGTTAAATATGTATTATATGAAGTAATAAAAGGATTTGTACCATTAAAAGTAATTGTGGAGGATGGGTATAAAAGAGTTGATAAAGCAAAATTACAAAGACAATGTCATGAGTTGAAAAAAGCAATACCAAAAGACTGCATTGAAATAATTGAAAAAAAAAAATAGTTGGGCGATGAAGATGAATTACCAGAGACCTATTTTAGGAGGAAAAATAGAGAGATCAATGAGCTTATGTACTGTTAAGAGTTTTTATGCTATTTTTAGATAAAAGGCTTTTGTAAGACCTATAGCACTCAACTAATTAACAAAGTTTTAATTATTTATTGAGACATATTCGCATATTAATATAAATGAGTAAATAAATAAAATGAATAGTATAAATGAATAAATAGGTAATTGAACAAGATATAATGACCCAAAGGTTGGTGATTCGAGCCCACCCACTGACGAATTACGCACTTTGCTGCCTTGCAACTGCTAACATGTGCACTGGGCATATATCCTGGGCCACATTCTGTCCAGCGTTACAAGATGAAATCAGGATTTAGTAGAACATTGTCACGGGTAAGGAAGGTATTAATGTTAACAGTGTCTAGTTCCAGTGGGGACTCCTCATCCGCCTGGCTAGTTCAGTCGGTAGAGCATGAGACTCTTAATGTCAGGGTCTTGGGTTCGAGCCCCACGTTGGGCGTTTCTGTTATTTTCTCTCTCTATCTCAGCAAACTTACATTAGCGTTCGTATAGCAGACCTTTTGAGACAAAGTTCCACGTTTCTACCACTGTAGGTGACCTTTCACTAAGTCTCTGTGGTGCAATCGGTTAGCGCGTTCGGCTGTTAACTGAAAGGTTGGTGGTTCAAGCCCACCCAGGGACAAATCAAGCATTTTGCTGCCTTGTAACTGCTAACACGTGCACTGGACATAGATCCTGGGCCACATTCTGTCCAGCATTACAAGATGAAATCAGGATTTAGCAGAAGATTTTCACGGGTAGGGAAGGTATTACTGTAAACGATTTCTGGTTCCTAAAAGAGCTTCTCATCATCCCCGCTAGCTCAGTCGATAGAGCATAACACTCCTAATCTCAGCGTCGTGGCTTAGAGCCCCACATTGGGCGTTTCTGTTACCTCTCTTTCTCTCAGCAAACTATCATTAGGGTTCATATAGCAGACCTTTTGAGACAAAGTTCCGGGTTTCTACCACTGTAGGTGACCATTCACTACGTCTCTGTGGCGCAATCAGTTAGCGCGTTCGGCTGTTAACTGAAAGGTTGGTGGTTCAAGCCCACCCAGGGACGGATTAAGCATTTTGCTGCCTTGTAACTGCTAGCACGTGCACTGGACATAGATCCTGGGCCACATTCTGTCCAGCGTTACAAGATGAAATCAGGATTTAGCAGAAGATTGTCACGGGTAGGAAGGTATTACTGTAAAGGGTTTCTCGTTCCTAAAAGAGCTTCACATCAGCCCGGCTAGCTCAGTCGGTAGAGCATGAGACTCTTAATCTCAGGGTCGTGGGTTCGAGCCCCACGTTGGGCGTTCCTGTTACTTTTCTCTCTCTCTCCCAGCAAACTTACATAAGGTTTCATCTAGCAGACTTTGAGACAAAGTTACGCATTTCTACCACTGTAGGTGACTTTTCACTAAGTCTCTGTGGCGCAATCGGTTAGCGCGTTCAGCTGTTAACTGAAAGGTTGGTGGTTCAAGCCCACCCAGGGACGAATTAGGCATTTTGCTGCCTTGCAAATGCTAACACGTGCACTGGACATAGATCCTGGGCCACATTCTGTTTAGCGTTACAAGATGAAATCAGGATTTAGCAGAATATTGTCACGGGTAGGGAAGGTATTACTGTTAACAGTGTCTATTTCTAAAGGTGACTCCTTATTCGCCTGGCTAGCTCAGTCGGTAGAGCACGAGACTCTTAATGTCAGGGTCGTGGGTTTGAGCCCCTCGTTGGGCGTTTCTGTTACTTTTCTCTCTCTCTCTCAGCAAACTTACATTAGGCTTCATATAGCAGACCTTTTGAGACAAAGTTCTGACTTTCTACCACTGTAGGTGACCTTTCACTAAGTCTCTGTGGTGCAGTCGGTTAGCGCGTTTGCCTGTTAACTGAAAGGTTGGTGGTTGAAGCCCACCCAGGGACGAATTGGGCATTTTGCTGCCTTGCAACTGCTAAACCGTGCACTGGGCATATATCCTGGGCCACATTCTGTCCAGCGTTACAAGATGAAATCAGGATTTAGCAGAACATTGTCACGGGTAGGGAAGGTATTACTGTAAACGGTTTCTAGCTCCTAAAAGAGCTTTTCATCAGCCCCGCTAGCTCAGTCGATAAAGCATGAGACTCTTAATCTCAGCGTCGTGGGTTAGAGCCCCACATTGGGCGTTTCTGTTACCTCTCTTTCTCTCAGCAAACTATCATTAGGGTTCATATAGCAGACCTTTTGAGACAAAGTTCAGCGTTTCTACCACTGTAGGTGACCTTTCACTAAGACTCTGTGGTGCAATCGGTTAGCGCGTTAGGCTGTTAGCTGAAAGGTTGGTGGTTCAAGCCCACCCAGGGACGGATCAAGCGTTTTACTGCCTTGTAACTGCTAACACGTGCACTGGACATAGATCCTGGGCCACATTCTGCCCAGCGTTACAAGACGAAATCAGGATCTAGCAGAACATCGTCACGGGTAGGGAAGGTATTACTGTAAACAGTGTTTAGCTCTTAAAAGTTCATCTCATCAGCCCGGCTAGCTCAGTCGGTAGAGCATGAGACTCTTAATCTCAGGGTCGTGGGTTCGAGCCCCACGTTGGGCGTTCCTGTTACTTTTCTCTCTCTCTCCCAGCAAACTTACATAAGGTTTCATGTAGCAGACTTTGAGACAAAGTTACGCGTTTCTACCACTGTAGGTGACTTTTCACTAAGTCTCTGTGGCGCAATCGGTTAGCGCGTTCAGCTGTTAACTGAAAGGTTGGTGGTTCAAGCCCACCCAGGGACGAATTAGGCATTTTGCTGCCTTGCAAATGCTAACACGTGCACTGGACATAGATCCTGGGCCACATTCTGTTTAGCGTTACAAGATGAAATCAGGATTTAGCAGAATATTGTCACGGGTAGGGAAGGTATTACTGTTAACAGTGTCTATTTCTAAAGGTGACTCCTTATTCGCCTGGCTAGCTCAGTCGGTAGAGCACGAGACTCTTAATCTCAGCGTCGTGGGTTAGAGCCCCACATTGGGCGTTTCTGTTACCTCTCTTTCTCTCAGCAAACTATCATTAGGGTTCATATAGCAGACCTTTTGAGACAAAGTTCAGCGTTTCTACCACTGTAGGTGACCTTTCACTAAGACTCTGTGGTGCAATCGGTTAGCGCGTTAGGCTGTTAGCTGAAAGGTTGGTGGTTCAAGCCCACCCAGGGACGGATCAAGCGTTTTACTGCCTTGTAACTGCTAACACGTGCACTGGACATAGATCCTGGGCCACATTCTGCCCAGCGTTACAAGACGAAATCAGGATCTAGCAGAACATTGTCACGGGTAGGGAAGGTATTACTGTAAACAGTGTTTAGCTCTTAAAAGTTCATCTCATCAGCCCGGCTAGCTCAGTCGGTAGAGCATGAGACTCTTAATCTCAGGGTCGTGGGTTCGAGCCCCACGTTGGGCGTTCCTGTTACTTTTCTCTCTCTCTCCCAGCAAACTTACATAAGGTTTCATGTAGCAGACTTTGAGACAAAGTTACGCGTTTCTACCACTGTAGGTGACTTTTCACTAAGTCTCTGTGGCGCAATCGGTTAGTGCGTTCGGCTGTTAACTGAAAGGTTGGTGGTTCAAGCCCACCCAAGGACGAATTAGGCATTTTGCTGCCTTGCAACTGCTAACACGTGCACTGGACATAGATCCTGGGCCACAATCTGTCAAGCGTTACAAGATGAAATCAGGATTTAGCAGAACATTGTCACGGGTAGGAAGGTATTACTGTAAACGGTTTCTGGTTCCTAAAAGAGCTTGTCATCAGCCCGGCTAGCTCAGTCGGTAGAGCATGAGACTCTTAATCTCAGGGTCGTGGCTTCGAGCCCCACGTTGGGCGTTCCTGTTACTTTTCTCTCTCTCCCAGCAAACTTACATAAGGTTTCATGTAGCAGACTTTGAGACAAAGTTACGCGTTTCTACCACTGTAGGTGACTTTTCACTAAGTCTCTGTGGCGCAATCGGTTAGCGCGTTCGGCTGTTAACTGAAAGGTTGGTGGTTCAAGCCCACCCAGGGATGAATTAGGCATTTTGCTGCCTTGCAACTGCTAACACGTGCACTGGACATAGATCCTGGGCCACATTCTGTCCAGCGTTACAAGATGAAATCAGGATTTAGCAGAAGATTGTCACGGGTAGGAAGGTATTACTGTAAACGGTTTCTGGTTCCTAAAAGAGCTTCTCATCAGCCCGGCTAGCGCAGTCGGTAGAGCATGAGACTCTTAATCTCAGAGTCGTGGGTTCGAGCCCCACGTTGGGCGTTCCTGTTACTTTTCTCTCTCTCTCCCAGCAAACTTACATAAGGTTTCATTTAGCAGACTTTGAGACAAAGTTACGCGTTTCTACTACTGTAGGTGACTTTTCACTAAGTCTCTGTGGCGCAATCGGTTAGCGCGTTCGGCTGTTAACTGAAAGGTTGGTGGTTCAAGCCCACCCAGGGACGAATTAGGCATTTTGCTGCCTTGCAACTGCTAACACGTGCACTGGACATAGATCCTGGGCCACATTCTGTCCAGCGTTACAAGATGAAATCAGGATTTAGCAGAAGAATTTCACGGGTAGGAAGGTATTACTGTAAACGGTTTCTGGTTCCTAAAAGAGCTTCTCATCAGCCCGGCTAGCTCAGTCGGTAGAGCATGAGACTCTTAATCTCAGGGTCGTGGGTTCGAGCCCCACGTTGGGCGTTCCTGTTACTTTTCTCTCTCTCTCCCAGCAAACTTACATAAGGTTTCATGTAGCAGACTTTGAGACAAAGTTACGCGTTTCTACCACTGTAGGTGACTTTTCACTAAGTCTCTGTGGCGCAATCGGTTAGCGCGTTCGGCTGTTAACTGAAAGGTTGGTGGTTCAAGCCCACCCAAGGACAAATTAGGCATTTTGCTGCCTTGCAACTGCTAACACGTGCACTGGACATAGATCCTGGGCCACAATCTGTCAAGCGTTACAAGATGAAATCAGGATTTAGCAGAAGATTGTCCCGGGTAGGAAGGTATTACTGTAAACGGTTTCTGGTTCCTAAAAGAGCTTCTCATCAGCCCGGCTAGCTCAGTCGGTAGAGCATGAGACTCTTAATCTCAGGGTCGTGGGTTCGAGCCCCACGTTGGGCGTTCCTGTTACTTTTCTCTCTCTCTCCCAGCAAACTTACATAAGGTTTCATGTAGCAGACTTTGAGACAAAGTTACGCGTTTCTACCACTGTAGGTGACTTTTCACTAAGTCTCTGTGGCGCAATCGGTTAGCGCGTTCGGCTGTTAACTGAAAGGTTGGTGGTTCAAGCCCACCCAGGGACGAATTAGGCATTTTGCTGCCTTGCAACTGCTAACACGTGCACTGGACATAGATCCTGGGCCACATTCTGTCCAGCGTTACAAGATGAAATCAGGATTTAGCAGAAGATTGTCACGGGTAGGAAGGTATTACTGTAAAGGGTTTCTGGTTCCTAAAAGAGCTTCTCATCAGCCCGGCTAGCGCAGTCGGTAGAGCATGAGACTCTTAATCTCAGGGTCGTGGGTTTGAGCCCCACGTTGGGCGTTCCTGTTACTTTTCTCTCTCTCTCCCAGCAAACTTACATAAGGTTTCATGTAGCAGACTTTGAGACAAAGTTACGCGTTTCTACCACTGTAGGTGACTTTTCACTAAGTCTCTGTGGCGCAATCGGTTAGCGCATTCGGCTGTTAACTGAAAGGTTGGTGGTTCAAGCCCACCCAAAGACGAATTAGGCATTTTGCTGCCTTGCAACTGCTAATACGTGCACTGGACATAGATCCTGGGCCACAATCTGTCAAGCGTTACAAGATGAAATCAGGATTTAGCAGAAGATTGTCACGGGTAGGAAGGTATTACTGTAAACGGTTTCTGGTTCCTAAAAGAGCTTCTCATCAGCCCGGCTAGCTCAGTCGGTAGAGCATGAGACTCTTAATCTCAGGGTCGTGGGTTCGAGCCCCACGTTGGGTGTCCTGTTACTTTTCTCTCTCTCTTTCAGCAAACTATCATTAGGGTTCATATAGCAGACCTTTTGAGACAAAGTTCAGCGTTTCTACCACTGTAGGTGACCTTTCATTAAGACTCTGTGGTGCAATCGGTTAGCGCGTTAGGCTGTTAACTGAAAGGTTGGTGGTTCAAGCCCACCCAGGGACGGATCAAGCGTTTTGCTGCCTTGTAACTGTTAACACGTGCACTGGACATAGATCCTGGGCCACATTCTGCCCAGCGTTACAAGACGAAATCAGGATTTAGCAGAACATTGTCACGGGTAGGGAAGGTATTACTGTAAACAGTGTCTATTTCTAGTGGTGACTCCTTATTCGCCTGGCTAGCTCAGTCGGTAGAGCTCGAGACTCTTAATGTCAGGGTCGTGGGTTCGAGCCCCTCGTTGGGCGTTTCTGTTACTTTTCTCTCTCTCTCTTAGCAAACTTACATTAGGGTTCATATAGCAGACCTTTTGAGACAAAGTTCTGACTTTCTACCACTGTAGGTGACTTTTCACTAAGTCTCTGTGGTGCAATCGGTTAGCGCGTTTGGCTGTTAACTGAAAGGTTGGTGGTTGAAGCCCACCCAGGGACGAATTAGGCATTTTGCTGCCTTGCAACTGCTAAACCGTGCACTGGGCATATATCCTGGGCCACATTCTGTCCAGCGTTACAAGATGAAATCAGGATTTAGCAGAACATTGTCACGGGTAGGGAAGGTATTACTGTAAACGGTTTCTAGCTCCTAGAAGAGCTTTTCATCAGCCCCGCTAGCTCAGTCGATAAAGCTTGAGACTCTTAATCTCAGCGTCGTGGGTTAGAGCCCCACATTGGGCGTTTCTGTTACCTCTCTTTCTCTCAGCAAACTATCATTAGGGTTCATATAGCAGACCTTTTGAGACAAAGTTCAGCGTTTCTACCTCTGTAGGTGACCTTTCACTAAGTCTCTGTGGTGCAATTGGTGAGCCCGTTCGGCTGTTAACTGAAAGTTTGGTGGTTCAAGCCCACCCAGGGACGAATTAGGCATTTTGCTGCCTTGCAACTGCTAACACGTGCACTGGACATAGATCCTGGGCCACATTCTGTCCAGCGTTACAAGATGAAATCAGGATTTAGCAGAAGATTGTCACGGGTAGGGAAGGTATTACTGTAAACTGTTTCTGGTTCCTAAAAGAGCTTCTCATCATCCCCGCTAGCTCAGTCGATAGAGCATGAGACTCTTAATCTCAGCACCGTGGGTTAGAGCCCCACATTGGGCGTTTCTGTTACCTCTCTTTCTCTCAGCAAACTATCATTAGGGTTCATATAGCAGACCTTTTGAGACAAAGTTCCGCGTTTCTACCACTGTAGGTGACCTTTCACTAAGTCTCTGTGGCGCAATCAGTTAGCGTGTTAGGCTGTTAATTGAAAGGTTGTTGGTTCAAGCCCACCCAGGGACTGATCAAGCCTTTTGCTGCCTTGTAACTGCTAACACGTGCACGACATAGATCCTGGGCCACATTCTGCCCAGCGTTACAAGACGAAATCAGGATTTAGCAGAACATTGTCATGGGTAGGGAAGGTATTACTGTAAACAGTGTTTAGCTCTTAAAAGTTCATCTCATCAGCCCGGCTAGCTCAGTCGGTAGAGCATGAGACTCTTAATGTCAGGGTCGTGGGTTCGAGCCACATGTTGGGCGTTCCTGTTATTTTTCTCTCTCTCTCCCAGCAAACTTACATTAGGGTTCATGTAGCAGACTTTGAGACAAAGTTCCGCGTTTCTACCTCTGTAGGTGACTTTTCACTAAGTCTCTGTGGCGCAATCGGTTAGCGCGTTTGGCTGTTAACTGGAAGGTTGGTGGTTCAAGCCCACCCAGGGACGAATTAGGCATTTCGCTGCCTTGCAACTGCTAACACGTGCACTGGACATAGATCCTGGGCCACATTCTGTCCAGCGTTACAAGATGAAATCAGGATTTAGCAGAATATTGTCACGGGAAGGGAAGGTATTACTGTTAACAGTGTCTAGTTCTAGTGGGGACTCCTCATCCGCCTGGCTAGCTCAGTCGGTAGAGCATGAGACTCTTAATCTCAGGGTCGTGGGTTCGAGCCCCACGTTGGGCGTTTCTGTTACTTTTCTCTCTCTCTCTCTCAGCAAACTTACATTAGGGTTCATATAGCAGACCATTTGAGACAAAGTTCCACGTTTCTACCACTGTAGGTGACTTTTCACTAAGTCTCTGTGGCACAATCGGTTAGCGCGTTCGGCTGTTAACTGAAAGGTTGGTGGTTCAAGCCCACCCAGGGATGGATCAATCATTTTGCTGCCTTGCTACTGCTAACACGTGCACTGGACAAAGATCCTGGGCCACATTCTGTCCAGCGTTACAAGATGAAATCAGGATTTAGCAGAACATTGTCATGGGTAGGGAAGGTATCACTGTTAACAGTGTCTAGACAAAGTTCCGCGTTTCTACCACTGTAGGTGACCATTCCCTAAGTCTCTGTGGCAACATTATGAAGCTGCAGGCCCCGAGACACAACCGCATGCTCAGACCTGCTCGCTCAGACCAGCACTTCCAGACCTATCGTTTTCTCAGACAGTGCCACCTGCTGTTGGAAAAATTGCCTAACCTGAATTCATTGATTTATAAATTGTAAATTACACTATTTTTCTACTATAAAATATTGCACTATGATTGAATACATTATTATATAAAATATTAAACATACTAGATTATGATTTAATGCATTAAGTCTGTTGTATTTTAATTAACTGTATTTGTAAATAGATATTGTTCAGTTACTTAAATATGTTCAGTCATTTATTGTGTTTGTTGTTGTTTTTTGTTTTTAAATCATTAAGGATTTATCAAACTCTTTAGTATCGAGTTGAGGGAATGAACATTATCTTATTATTCACAGAATAAATGACAGTACTCTGAGTAATTTTCTCACACCAAACTTTATTTTTTTATAAATTTTCATGAGGTCCTACAAGTCATCGAGCTGTAAAAAATGCAGAGAAAAACAATACTTGGATTAATAATGTATTAATTACATATAAAATAAAATGCTTTACATTCTTGTTGGGGAGATTTTTCCATTTCTCGAGCAATTCTTCTGTTAAATTCCTCAACTTCACTAAAAAAAAAAAAATGCTGTTGTCAGAAATTGTGTTTAACATAAAAACTTAACAGCTTTTGTACAAAAAAAAAATGTAAACATACCTTGCGTGATAAATGTGGCCCTGGAGGAAGACATCTTCAGCCTCCTGCCAAGACAAGCCTTGTAACTCGGAAATGCCATGAGTTATGGCCTGTACAAACATACAGATAAACCAATTAATAAAATAAAACACACACTGCAGAACATAAGCATGCTCATGTACATACATGTTTTGTGATTACCTCTGGGAGGAGACATCCACAAATGAACTCCACCTCATCATTGAAGGTCAGCTGTGTTTTGATTTTATTAAGAATTCCTCTGATGTAGTCACAAATGATTGACTGGGACTGCTCATTCTCAATGTAGACAGGCACTTGAGAACGGGGTTTTAGTGGAAACCAATTTGACCTTTTCCCACCGAGTATATCCTTTGGGCCATAGAAGGAAATTATATTTCATATGTAAATGCACAAGTAATTAATTATATTTGGCAAATAATAGTTAAGTTGTCACTTGACTATATTTAAGTCAACCATACTCAGTGTCTAGAGGAGTAATTTAAAGTGGAACCATCTATACCACCAAATGCTGCTCTGCTGATTTTGATGTGATAATCAAGTCCATTAATCTTTTGTCATTCCTTTCCCGATCTTGAACTGCTTTGACATGTGCCGGAAGATTGGATGTGGTTTTTCTTTTCACCCTAAAAAGGAGCAGAATCTTTCCATCCACGACACTTCTTGCCTCCTCAGTCCAGAAAGCAAATCTGTGCCCATAGCTTTTAATAACAAGACAAAATCCATAATTACTGTGTAACGAGGAGACTGACACGGAGGGATCCATTATGCAGTATTTATTAATCACAACTTCACTCAAACACACAATATGCACCGGAGTGCACAAACACATCCACAGTAGTAGTATGGGTATCAAGACTGATGATGAACAGACACAGAGTGAGTTACCAGGCATGAGTGGAAGGGAGTGAGCGAGAACCAGGATCTGTTATGCAGGCTTGGGTCAAGGGCAGGCAGCAAGGATCAGAGTCCGTGTAACAGGCGTGGTTCGTGGGCAGGCAGAGAGAGAGTCAGAGTCCGTATAACAAGCGTGGGTCGTGGGCAGGCAGAAGGCGAAGCAAAGTAAGAGACAGGCTGGAGTCGTGCACAGGAGATCAGGCTGGAGATCATGCTCAGAAATGCTGGCCGGGGCTAAACAAGACTTCGCCCTGAACGAGTGTTTGAGTGCGGCTTATAAGAGGTACGTGGGTCATTAGCCAGATTCCAATCAGGTGTATGCGCAATCAGTGTAGATGGATGACGTAATGCTAAAAGTCCGGAGATGGTGGCCTCTGCTGGCCAGCGAGGGGAGTTACTGGGACCGAGGTAAGAGAGATTTTAAGTATGTTTTGTTATTCATGTTACAAGTTGTTGTATTGACACAATATAAATTTTTAATTTTACAGATTTACAAGAAAAATAAATAAATACTGACTTACCCATCAATTTGAAATCGTTCCATGAGTAGAAGGCACCACCACTGACGGATGATAGGTAATCCATCTGAAAGAAAGACTGTTTAGTCTGACAGTTAACCAACATGTTTTTGTTAATACATGAAGTTGGGTGTGCTTGCAATAACCATGCCCCTTTTTTTAAAAGATATGTTGCTTAGAAGAAAGCAAGATAATATACACTAAAATAGTTACATTTTAACTATGATTAAAAAAAGCACCAACAAAATAAAGTTACATAAATAATAAAATAATACCTCCTGGAATTGAAACCCAATGCCACACACCATTGAGAGGGTGTACTGAAAAGAGAGAAGCCACAGTCATTTACAATGTTTACAAAATCTTTAAATCAATTAAATCAATTTATATCTTACCATGAGTACAAAAACACCACAATCATTCCCTCTTGTCTGACGTGGCAAAGCCTAAAATAGGCAAAGCAAATCAATTTTATTTTAGAATAATGTACAAAAAATTTAATTGTTGTAAAAGCCAAATAATTTTTTTTTTAAAGTTGATTCCTCACTGGAAAATCATATCCAGTCTTTTCAGACCATGTCCCATGATCCACTTGGTAAGCAATTTTCCTGTAAACAAAACATAGTCGTAATACTAACAATTACAGCTCACCTCAACTCTAGAACACCATGCATAAAAAAGGCTAGATGAACATAGCCAGAAGTTCAAGAAACGGCTATAGGAACGTAGCCAAAAGTGGCAGAACTATAATACACGGTTAGGAAATAAATAGAAATGGCTATAGGAACGTAGCCATATATCACATAAAGGCTGAAACGTCTTAGTTTATTAATAGACCTAAAAATTGCCCTGTATTCCTCATCTCCAAATCCTGATTCATGCTCTGCGTACAGAGAGTCTAAAAACACCATCTCTCTTCGAAGCGGCATCATTATCTACAATGTTAAAGGTGTAAAAATATTTCATTTGAACATTATTGCTTCTTCCAAGATTTTTCAGTGTTTTATTTTAGAAACACACACATTGCAATACCAATTAATGTATGCACTAGACATTTCAATATTTTCTTACACAGACAACAAAGTGGTCTGGTCCTTTGGCATTTGTCCATGCTAGAAAGGCTAACAGGTCTTTCAAGTCTGCATCTTCCTAGAATTGATCAGGACAGTTATGTCGTTTAATTTAGTTTGTACTTCTCACACAGTAAATATAGTACATACACGCACCGGTAATCCAGTAACAATGTTGTTAGGAGTTTTTTTCCACACAGGGACAACATAAAAGTCCTCAATGTATATGTCCTTGCCCTACATGAATAAAAAGAAACTGTTGACAATGACATGAACATTTTCACACAGTTTAGAAATTGTTTTTTTTTTAAATTTGGATCAAGTTAAAACAATCTATATAAATATTATGTTTTATAGTACATACAATTTGTCGAGCCATTTCACAAATAAGCTTCATGCAGGCGTTTCCAATCTGCAATAAAAACTTTGATAAGTCAATGTTTTTAATAAAAAAAAGTTATAATAAAAAAACAGACTGCTTACATGGGAGTCCATGTCCCTCAACAATCCAAGGCTCCAAAATTCTTCTCGAATAAGGCACACTTGCCCCTCCTTCACAATTATTTCACTGCCAGGGCGATTTCGGTCCAGCACATAATCAAGCTGTAATAATAATAACAATAAATATGTGTGTGTGTGTGCGTTTGTATGTAATGGTAATTGTTCACCAGTTTCTCTTGTAATGGATCCCAGTCCCTCTCCCAAGGCTTAGTAGGTTCCAAAAAAATTCAGAAGAGTGGTAGGTTCACAAGCTGTTTTTTCTGTAATTGGTACTGATGACAGAGGAGATGTGACTGATGTTATGCCTGGTGATGCAGCGGTCGTTTGTAAAGTCACAATATTTTCTGGCAGTGCTGTCAGTGGTCCTAAGAGTACATTAAAGCATCAAAATTAGAAAATAACACATAATAATTACAGAACAGAAACTTGACACTGAGCAACTGGAAAGAACAGTCAAATTACCAAGTGACATGTCCATGCATTTCTCTGTGGAGGATGGATTTTCTATAAATACAAATATACACATAAGTACAGTTATGGATAAATTGATGTATTTGTTACACAGTAAGGGAAACATTACCTAACACAACCTGGCTGTGGTCATTCATGTGAATGTTTGTGTTGAATTCCTTTTTTATGTCATGAAGACGTTTCTCGTTTTTTCTGACATTGTAATGGTGGATGATGTTTCGCATGAGGAAAACATGTGTGGATGGCAATGCCATGTTCATAAAGTAGTTATTTTTCTTTAGCTTTGAAAAAAGCTGTTCTGCAGCCTGACTGTTAACTTTGCCAGCTAGTTAAGGCACAAGACGAAGCTTCCTCAGTGAATCACGAGGATCTTTTGTGTTGTCTTCGTGAAAGCGGTCATACAGAACATAGTGTTCTGCAGAACCAGTTATTGGATGAGCATCCGGATCTGGACTTTGCTTTTTTGCAGTGAGCCATGGCAGAGTTACCTGTAATTTTCCTGATTTTGCTTTTGCAATATTTTCAGTGGTTGGTTTGAGTAACCTTCCCTCGAAAGGTGTGAAAGTTATGGGTTGCCTCAAATTTGTGTGGGTGGACAGTCCACGGGCAAAGTCATAAATAACAACATTAGGCAGATGCTTCCAAGACAGAAGCACATCTGCAAAATCCCGTGGACTTTCTGCTCGCAGATTACATTTTATACTGTAAACTATGCCACAAGGACACATGATGACGGCCCAACCTCCTGGAACAGACAAAAAAAGATAAGCAAATAGTTAAGAAAACATAATCAAATCCCATTAATGACATTGGGACTTAAATGACCATAGGTTATGATGGAGGGCAGTGGCATTAACCTTAACAAAGTATACTTTTAAAAATTTTAAAGATGCAGTGCCTCAGAGATGTAAATACACTCCCCCACACGGAAAGCAACAATACACCCTGGTGTCAGACGAGGCCACCTCCAACACCCCCCAGAGCTGTACACCACCAGTGACTCCCCAATCAGTGCCAAGCAGAAAACAGGACCCATTATGTCTATGTGACTTTGTACATTTCTGATTTATTTGTAATATTTTAATGTGCAACATTGAGGTTTACCTGAAGCAGCCCAAATCTTTTCAAAAACCTTGTCATAGGCCTCCCTTGACCTCATCTCCTCCCAAAGTCGCAGGAGTAGATCTGTGCGTCAGCCTTTGGCATCTAAACCACACTCTTGACACAGTCTTCTTATCACTCCCACCTATCACATAAAACACACATGTTAAATGAAATGCCAACACTGACAAATAATACATATAATTAGCATTCAATATTTTACTTTCTGTTTTGAAAGTTCGTCCTTTAAGCGATCTTCAGAGACAGTTATTCTGTTCGTTCTGCAGTTTTTGCTTTGTGCACTTTCTCAAATTCAGTGTTGAGAACAACATTCGCTATGCGAGTCTTATTCCCGATCCAGGGTGCCCAAAAGTTGTAACTAGGTGTAACACTAAATGGATTGTTTTTTTGACCTTTAGGACAAACAAACATGTTAGTACATCAGTGAATTTAGATTGTACTCCTGAAAACACTTATGAAATTAAATATTGATGACATGCCATTCCTGATATTATAAATTTCCTTACTTAAATCCACCTCTCCATTAAAATCTTGTGGAGGCTGTGAAAGATCACTCACTAAAGAAAATAAATACATACTATAAACTTACTAATAGTTTTACTAATAAGACTTACCTCTCTGCAGTAAAAAGGAAAGATATTTACCAGAGAGATGAAAGGATGCCTTCTGGTGGAGGTCCATTATGACCACAGGTGGATGGTCACCACAAGATACACATGAATACTCGTATTCATGGTCAGTTAGGGCCTCAAAATGCAGATAGCCGTGGAGAAGAGTAACTGCTGAGGGGAACTGTACACCTGTAGTTACCTCCAAGTACTCCACTACTCTGCTGACTGCTGTATGCACCTATGATAAAGAAATCACAGTTAATCAGTACTTATATAGGCAAGGCCAGGCAAGTTTATTTATATAGCACATTTCATACTCAATGGTAATTCAAAGTGCTTTACATAAACAAGAATAAAAGAGACAAGTATAAGAAAATAAAAACAAAGAATAAAAATGATTTAAAAAACAGTTAAAAACAGAAAACATAATAGTGTGAACTGTCGGACGTAGCACAGTGCTCATTCAGTAAAGGCACAGCTAAACAGATGTGTTTTAAGTCTTGATTTGAATGTGCCTAATGTTGCCTAAAATCAAACAATATGAAGAAATCCTTTGAAGAAATTGTTGTAAAAAATAATATATTGTATAACATATAATATATGTATTGTATAACGATTACCTGCAACAGGTTTCTTATGGTGAGGCAGAGAGAGAGTTCAAGGAGGACATGGTCATTGAAGTTATGCAAACCATTAGCCCACTCTTGGTAACGGTACACCATTCCACAGAAAGGACAGAATTTGTAGTAGGTTGAAATATCTGCAGATACAGAATGTAAAATAAATGGTTTAGTATCTTTTTCATAATTAAAATAAAATATGTAAGTAACAATTATCCACCTTGGACAATTCCTGTAGTTGTAAGAATTTTCGCGTTACGTGTAATGCAGACAGGATCACTGAGCAATGTGCGGTCTGAGCAGTGGTAGCACATTGTCTCATCAGGGATTAGGTGTTTTGGAAATTCCTTATAGTCTGAAGAAAGCCTCAAATGACTGGGAATAGTAGATGGTAGCTTTTTATTCATTAAGATGTATTCTACCATGCTCTTTACTTTAGCAATGTCCTTTGGAGGGTAATTCTCACTTTCATCACTTTCCTCCATCGCTGCTGCCTGAAATTCTTCAGCGCTTTCAGTGCTCCGAACTTTTCGGAAGAGTTCAGGGTGAATTTGACAGAGGTGCCATTTTGCTATGTATTTATGGGTACATGATCTCTGGGTTTTTGCACAGGGACAGTTCCATGAATTCTTCTTGGTGTCATATGATACCATGACTCTGCCCAGTCTACTATAATATGATATATTAGGCTCGTAGACCGATATGAACCTTTTTGTTGGTGGGACTCCAATCTTGGATTCAACTGACAGTGGTGCATTTTCTTTTTGGGCTAGTTTTTGACGATTTACACACTGTTTTATTTTGTCCTGCCCAAACCACTTGCTTTTAACCATTTCTTTTAAACTTTCTTCTGTGAGTGAAGGTGAGGTTAAAATGTTTTGCAGTATGAAACTGACCGGAGGTGAACACATTGGTATGACAGCAGTCCACTTCTCCAAGCCAACTCCATATTAGTCTGGCACTCATTTAATTCACATGAAACACAATGTGGTTCCCCCCATATTTTTATTTGCACATGGAGTGGAGTAGAAGCTCCATGAAAACTTTTGTGGACCATATAGACTCCATTCTGAGGGTCTATGCACTCACTGTCAAGATGAGATGAGGAAGTGATGTCCATCATTTTTGGGACATTTCTTTAGTTGCTTTGGTTTTTTCCGACAATTTTTTTTAAGGGCCTAGAAATGCCAGAAGTGGTGGGCAGAGCCATGTCAGTGGATAGAGGCACATGTGTGGCGGGCAGAGCCGTGGCAGTGGAGAGAGGCACATGTGTGGCGGGCAGAGCCGTGTCAGTGGAGAGAGGCACATTTGTGGCGGGAAGAGCCGTGTCAGTGGAGAGAGGCACATGTGTGGCGGGCAGAGCCGTGTCAGTGGAGAGAGGCACATTTGTGGCGGGCAGAGCCGTGTCAGTGGAGAGAGGCACATTTGTGGCGGGCAGAGCCGTGTCAGTGGAGAGAGGCACATGTGTGGCAGGCAGAGCCGTGTCAATGGAGAAAGGGACATGTGTGGCAGGCAGAGCCGTGTCAATGGAGATAGGCACATGTGTGGCAGGCAGAGCCGTGTCAGTGGAAAGAGGCAAATGTGTGGCGGGCAGAGCCGTGTCAGTGGAGAGAGGCACACTTGTGGCGGGCAGAGCCGTGTCAGTGGAGAGAGGCACATGTGTGGCAGGCAGAGCTGTATCAGTGGAGAGAGGCACATGTGTGGCGGGCAGAGCCGTGGCAGTGGAGAGAGGCACATGTGTGGCGGGCAGAGCCATGGCAGTGGAGAGAGGCACATGTGTGGCGGGCAGAGCCGTGGCAGTGGAGAGAGGCACATGTGTGGCGGGCAGAGCCGTGGCAGTGGAGAGAGGCACATGTGTGGCAGGCAGAGCCGTGTCAATGGAGAGAGGCACATGTGTGGCGGGCAGAGCTGTGGCAGTGGAGAGAGGCACATGTGTGGCGGGCAGAGATGTGGCAAAAGTTGTGATGGCTTTAGTGTGAGGGGTTGGTGGTTGTTGTTTTTGTTTGCAGAGTCCTAAATGTTTAACAAAATCAGGTTTTCTTAAAATGGTTGATTTGCAGAAGAGGCAGTGATAATGTGGCTGACTTCTGCAGAGGCGTCCACATCTGTGTATTGTAAATTCTTTAAAAAAAGCAGTATAAGATTGCACTTTAAGTGTTCTTACAATTTTTCACTATAATAAGATGTACATTTTCAAATATTACCTTCATGCTCGACTAATCTATTAAAATGTGCCTTCAGATGTGATTGCACTTTTTTTTAATCGTGTTGGTTGGAAAACCGAGGCATCACAAAATGGACAATGAAAATATGTGCAGCATTTGGTGCACTGTACAGGTACTGGCAGAGACCCCCCTTTTTGAATTGTAATATCCATCTAGGAAAAAATACACAAGTCACAAGCAAATTATATTTGTTTTAACCTAAGAGAGCTCACATTGTAAATGTTATGCAGATTAATTGATATTTTGATTTCCAGAGATCTTATTTACAATTGTTAAACTGTTATTGTGTTACTGTTATTGTCTGAACCACTTTCAGATAGATAATACAGTAATACATTCAGTAGACCTACATAGCACTTTAATATGTTACAATTAATAATTGCTTTATATACACAATACATTTTATTTTAATATTTTTACTTTAAAGTTTTTTATTTTGCCAGAAATCATTGCTAGAAAAGTGTCCCAGAATGGTACAATAACAGAAAATAAGAGCACGCTGTAAATATCACAAAATAATGCTATCTTTTGACTAATTCAAATCAAACACTGAAATATTGTTTGTTGGTGTAATAAGATGTCACATTGCTTTATGCCATAAAACCTGCTAATTTCAAGAATCGCTTTAATAAAATGAATAACCTTACTCACGTGTCCGATGTTGCTACTTCCTAGAAAGTGCTGGTCTGAGCGTGGGTCTCGATACCTGCCGCTTCACCCAACCCAACAGCAGGTGGCACTGTCTGAGAAAATGATAGGTCTGGACGTGCTGGTCTGAGCGTGCAGGTCTGAGCGTGCGGTTGGGTCTCCGGGCCTGCAGCTTCACCCTACTCCCAAATGTGGGAATCTCGACTGCATAATTTCTGGTAGTGGGGGACTGCGTTCGCGCTCTCCCCTGAGCACAGTGGTTCAAGACAGAGTTCAGGCGGTAGCGTCGGACCCGGCTGGAGCGGCGCTTCCCTCTCTTCCTCATCCTTTGCCAAGCCTCTTTTGCGCCAGTAGAGCTGCGCGCGCATGTGGAAGGCCTGCCCACCCGTCGCTAGAAGAGTCTGTTCTGACGCCGAAAACTACTCGAAAGGTCCCCCCTCAAAACGGTTTGACCAGGTGAAGGAACACGCAAAGAGAGCCCCCGGTGGTTTTTGTCCGCCAAGCGAGTGTGCCCTGTGGAATGTCAGAATTTTATTGGCCGGCCTGCCACTGTTACTGACGGAACGAATGCAGACCGTGTGAAAGGTCATCATTTTATCTGCCATTAAGTAAGCGAACGCTTCTGCTCGGATCAGAGGTAACTTTGTTTCAAGAACTGCAATCTTTTGCAGACGTCTGTGGCGTTTTGGGCAGAGGGACGGTTCTGAACCAATCTGAACCAGAGGCAATTTCGCAGCCAGCCGTCGGTGGTTTCCCGTCTCAGGAATGTAAGGTGCTTGCAGCGGGAGGTTGTTCCGTTAGCGCTTCCGCTTTCGTCAGTGAAGTTCTTTTGCGGAGCGTTTGTAGATCCCGTCGTCTTCTTCAAGCTATGTCGTTTGAGCACTGTGCTGATAGGCTGACGTAAGAAAACAGGACACAAAATATACAAGGCAAGAGTGCAAAGCCAAAGCTCTAGGCAAAGGCGGTCCGAACCGCAGCAAAGCAGGAGGTCGACATGTCCAAATAGACCAAATCAGAAACTAAGCAGAGAAAAACGGCATCTGTAGAGAAAGAAAACAGATGGATATAAGCAAGCATCTGGAGGAAGCTCAAACTCTTCACGCGTTGCCACAGTTACTAGCGAGTGGTTTGCAAGCACAGGCACGTCTGCTGCAAGTACAGCGCCGTCAGGAGACAGGGGTTGCTGGCCCGTTCCCCATGCTCGGTGGCTGGGCATCACCGCCCTGGAGTACGGCCGATAGAAAACGGTGGCTGCCATTTGCTCCGCCCTGCAACTCATACTTACTTGGCAGGGGAGATACCATGATCAAGAAGGTGGTTCACCCAGGGCGAGGCTTGGCCATTGCACTCCGGCCACGTTGACCCCTGCGAACGGCGATCGACCTGTACGGCGTGCAAATTTCATTTTAGAAGTGTAGGCAATTACAGCACCTGATTGGTTGATTGAATTTCAGCAAACCATGAATGAACTGCTTTTGCGAGTGAACAACCCCCTGGTGATGTGAGAGTAGAGGCTGTCGAATTGTTGGATGCTGCGGTCATGGAGGTCAAGCTTGTTCCAGGCGCTGATGACCTTTTGCCTGGTCGACTCATTTAAGGCAAGTTTTCCTTCCTCCAGGGCGATCTCAACAAGGACTTTACACAGATCCTCTACGTGCTGGTACCCAGGCAGATGATTGGGACCGCACACGTCCTCCACACAGGGGTCAAATTCAGCAGCCACTGCCTGATCGGTGAGGCACAGACGGTTCCTCAGAGGAGTCAGGCTGTCCCTCTCGCGGTCTGAGGAGTAGCCCACATCATCATCTTCCTCCTGCAGCTCTTCCTCTTCCTCTGCCACCCCAGCCGGAACATCTTCGTCCTCATCCTCATCTGCCTGAAGTGTCTCTCTAGTCTGAGCGTAATGATCAGGAGCACTGAAGGGCTCTGAGGACTGGGAAAACAGGTACTCCAGACCAATGCGCTCAACACCAGCAGGAACCGGAGGCCTGTAGTTTGCCTCCTCCACCTCCCCAAATAGCTCCTGGCACCTTTGGTTTAGGCGATGGACCAGAGGAGACATGTACACCATATGTTTCCTCCCTTTCCGCCCTTGGACGCTGGCTGACTCCCTGTTAGAGTTCCAGCGTGCAATGCCAGCCAGCAGATAGACTTGAAACGGGACGGCAGCACAGTGGGGTCCCGGGATCATGTCAGGCAGAAAGGAATGAAAGCCCTCCAGACTGTTGCTTCCTCTCACCGTACTGTACCGCGCAAGACGAACACCGTTACGGGTCACATACTTGGTGATGGTGTACATGTTCCTCCCTGGTGGATCCTGGATGCATTCAAGGTGCTTCTGCTGGTTCTCCCAGACGTGGTCGATGGCTGCAGAGTCCTTAAACAGATGCACCTGGTTCTCATCCATCCCTGCGGCTCCCTTCAGGAGATCAATGGCGCGACTGTGATCCTCCTGACGTAATGGCTGAGGTCATATTTACTGACACGCAGCTCGATGATCTGGCTGTCAGTCAGGGAGGCATAGTTGGTTGGGTGACCGGCACGTATCGCCTGTACCAGAAGAGCCATGTCGTCTTTGTTGTAGGCAAAGACGGCAGCAGAGAGGGCAGACTTGAACAGGGCATACTTTGGATGATGATCTGTCCGTAGGGCTGCATCGAATCGATGGATCCAATGAAAGATGTCCAGCCGTACCAGCATGCCCCTGTCCGTCCAGTCGCTGAAGAGCTGCTCAACCGAGGACACGGCGTGGACGCGACAGCAGCCACGATCCACATACATGAGCTCGGGCGGTGCCTCGTCAGCTCTCCTGTACCTCTCCATGAGGCCTTCAGCCATCGGCCTCATCTTCTCCATTGACTCCTCACAGGTGAGAACAGATATGAGGATCTGCCCCTGCTCGTTGGCCACATTGGTACACCACTCTGCAGTGCCTTTTCCATCGCCGGAGAGTTTCTTGCAGATCTGATAACAAATACAACACAAACAGATTTAAACATTTTTGTATTTTGTATTTTTTTTCCTGCACCAGACCAAGAAAGTAATAGTCACTAATATTCAGAAATGAATTATTAATGTGTTTTTGCATTGCAGCTCATTAGATTTCGGATGCAGAGCATGCAAGAGGAAACCTGAAGTGAAGAAAACGACACACAAAGACGTAGGTAAGTATGATTAATAATCTGGTGCGTGTGATGGTGACAAACAGGATTTTAAAGCACTAGTAACCCATATTAGATATTAATTTATCGATAATTATTTATTATTAAACAATTAATAATACTTTACTTATCAATTGTCATTAATAATTAATGGTTAAAATGTCCCATGATGCAAAAGTGGACAATAATATTTTAAGGATAAAATCTCTCTGATAAAGGATTTCCTGAAAGAATAACAGTAAAAAGGTTTAGCAATACGTTTACAAACTGACTTTTTTTCCATTGTGTTAAATTTACCTTCTTGGTGGAGTCGTACTTCAGGACTTGCCCAAATGTGGACAATATCTGAGTACGGTAGTCCTCGATGTTATCTGCCTCTGAGATAAGGAACGCCTTTCTCAAAAGTCTGGCAGATGGCGGCTCTCTCCGTGCTGGTGGTCGCTGGAACTGCTGGCACAAACTCCCTAAAAGCAGAGAAAACAGACACTTTGCTGCTTAATCTTTGAATAAATGCTCAAAAAGATAGGAATTTAAAAATAATAATTCTTTCATCATTTGCTGATCCTTTTAATGATTGTAAACCATTATGGGTTTCTTTTAAACACTAAACAAGATATTTAGAAAAATGTCAGAAACCTGTAACCATTGACTTCCATAGTATTTGTTTGTTTTTTTTACAATGGAAGTCAATGGTTACCGGTTTTCGGCTTTCTTCAGAATATCTTCTTTTGTGTTTAACATAAGAGAGAAATTCATAAAGGTTTAAAACTACTCATTTCTGGGTGAACTATCCCTTAAAGAAAACAATTAACTCTGACTTACGAGTGATCTTCCCAGGTTTGTTGTACTGGCTGAGAAGAGTGGTGTACAAGTCCTTTCTCTGCAGATAGTCCTCGCAGTGGCTCTCCTGCACCTGTCTCCAAACTTTCACCATGGTGTTTCCCTCAGTGCGATCCCTCATCAGGCGGATCACCTGCTTGTCCACGCCACGCCTAGAATCATAGGAGCAACACAATCATTAGATGATGGTGAGTCTTAACTTTTATTAGACTCTGAATAATTTTACAATGATTTGTATTCTGCTAGAGACTCACCGTAGCGTCAAGACAGCAGGAAACACCGCTCTGTGAGCTGGACTGAGCTGATTAAGGATGCACTGATCCCATGACAGGAAACGACCAATAGTATGCTCTTCCGACTCCTTTGCAGCCTTTCTACAGGCGTTGCATGCCAGGACCTCAGTCAGCATGGAGTACCAGCCAGACATGTGGCAGATCTGTCTTACCGTGGATGAATACCCACAACGGTAGAGAAAAGCCTTCTGATTGGTGCGTGCTGGGCAGTCAGACCTTGGGCACCGAAGACTGTAACGCCACACACCGACTGGTCTCCAGAAAAAAACGGAGCTATGAAAAAAGGAGTCTGCTGAGGGGACTTTTCCTTCCACCACTCCAGGAAATTCTGGAGGGTGAAACCACATCCGGTCATCCTTCAGGACTTTCCTCCACTTTCTGTTTCCATGTTTGTCTTTATAAGACATGGCCCTCTGAAAGAGTCCCCTTTCAGCATCCTCCTTAAGCCACAGTATGTCTGCACTGGGCAGCCCATGAAGACCAGACTCCCACATCTTGTGCCAACCCTCAAATAACACCTGGTAATTAGAATAACCGAGACAAAACTGTTAAAATCAATTAAAGTTTTAGTATTAAAGTATTAATTTTTCTTATCTTCACAACCACAGAGTTCTTTGACAGTTACCTCAGAATGTGCTGGGTCACTGTGTGTTGACCCACCAGATGACCTTCTAGGTTGAACGTCAGAAGCTGACACAGAAGCTGATGCAGGAGCCGATGAAGAAGCCGAGGCAGGAACTGACGAGGCTGATGCAGGAGCCGATGAAGAAGCCGAGGCAGGAACTGACGAGGCTGATGCAGGAGCCGAAGAAGAAGCCAAGGCAGGAACTGACGAGGCTGATGCAGGAGCCGATGAAGAAGCCAAGGCAGGAACTGACGAGGCTGATGCAGGAGCCGATGAAGAAGCCGAGGCAGGAACTGACGAGGCTGATGCAGGAGCCGATGAAGAAGCCGAGGCAGGAACTGACGAGGCTGATGCAGGAGCCGATGAAGAAGCCGAGGCAGGAAATGACGAGGCTGATGCAGGAGCCGATGAAGAAGACTGGCCAGGAACTGATGAGGCTGATGCAGGAGCCGATGACGAAGACTGGCCAGGAACTAATGAGGCTGATGCAGGAGCCTCCAATAAAGAAGTCGACGCAGGAGCCTTCAACAAAGTAAGTATAATAGTTAAAACCTTTTTCATTGACATATTCATACTTTTTGCACGGCCTCCCCATCTATGCTCACAAAACTGTATTCAGGAGTATATACACCACCTAATTGTGATGTACAAATGATAAACTTACAGCAGACAGTGGAGAGTCTGAGTGTGGCTTCTGTGACAGATCTTCACAGGAACGTTTTCTTCTCTTTGCTTCCCCGGCTCCTAAATGAGCACAGTTGTGATTATCAGAAGACAGTGTCTTAGTGTGATGAATTTTATTTATTAATGCATACAGTTGAAGCCGGAATTATAAGCCCCCCTGTTAAATTTGAGTTTATTTTTCACAATTTATGTGTAATGGAGAGAGGACTTGTTCAGGCACATTTCTAAACATAATAGTTCTAATAACTTAATTTCTTATAATTTATCTTTGCCATGATGACAGTATATAATATTGGGTCACACTTTACAATAAGGTTTCATTAGATAATGTATTTACTAACATGTACTAATTATGAACAATGCTTGTACAACATTTTTAATCATAGTTCAACATGTACTAATGCTTTATTAAAATAATATTTAATGCTTAGTTGATGGACTGTGAGTTGGCATGGATGACTGTAACACGAACAAATACTGTATTAAGTGTATTGTTCATTGCTTGTTTGTGGTAGTAAATGCTTTGACATTAACTAATACAAACTTATTGTAAAGTGTCACCCTTTAAGGTAACACTTTAGAGTAATAGTCCATTAGTTAATATTAGTTAATGCATTTACTAACATGAACAAGAAATTTAATACATTACAGTATTCATTCATCTTTGTAAACGATTTAATGTTATTTAAATTAATTAACGTTAGTTCATTAATGCACTGTGCATTAAGTAATGTCAACAAGCACAACTTTGTATTTTAATAATAATTTTAATAATGCATTAATGTTGAACTGTAATTAATAAATGCTGCACAATGTTGGCGACACTTAGTGTTAGTAAATTGATTAACTAAAGGACTATTATACTAAAGTGTTACCATATTCAGCGTGGGAAAGTAAAGGCTTAACTACACTGTAAAAAATTGCTGTTAAAAAACGGTCAGATTCTACGGTAAAATAATGTTTTTTCACTAAAACAGTAATATTCTGTTAAAAACAGTGCTTTCTGGGTAACATTTTTGTTTTCGAGAAAGTAACCAACTGCAGAAAACTGTGAGCTAACAGAGTTCAGACTCGATGTTTAGAAGTCTGTGTTTGAAATCACGCTTTGTGTCCTTGTTCACTATTTCATACACTAGGTAACTAATATAGTTCACCTGACAGTTTTAATGAACACTAATGAGTGATTTCAGACACTGATGAACACCTGCTGTTAATAATTACAATTACTGAAGAAAATAAACAAGAAACACAAACAACACATAAGTTACAACATTAAATAAAATAAAATTAAATAAAACAGCTTCAGTCTCAGCAGAGGATCATTAAACAACTCCACAAACAACAGCAGACACACACTTATTACTGACTGATTTGACTTCCATACTATTCTCATTGAGATCCAACAGAAATTAAGGTGTTTTTTGTGTCACCGTAATGGAGTGAGGGGCTGGTTTAGTTGGGCTCTTCACCCTTGAACTTATTAATTCAGACTCTCCAATTACTATAATAAAGAGTTAACAAAATGCTTGTATTATAGCAATCAAGTTGGAAAGTCAATAAATAGAGAAATCTATTTGTCTGAAATTAGTTCTGATAAGTGTTTTTGTTATAAATCTGGAAGAAGGGTCTCATGCAATAGATTTTATGCTTAGTTGCAGCTATTGATTTAAATAATGAGAAGTGGAAAC
Organism: Danio rerio; assembly: GCF_052040795.2. Taxonomy (NCBI): domain Eukaryota; kingdom Metazoa; phylum Chordata; class Actinopteri; order Cypriniformes; family Danionidae; genus Danio; species Danio rerio. The sequence goes on along the minus strand of NC_141024.2, from coordinate 77,696,806 downwards.
AGAAAAGATACCTCTGTAATTACTTAACAGTTAAGAAATAACATATAAAAACAGTTCAGTTATGACAAATACACACTCAGACCTGATGAATCTGACCTTGTATCTCAACAATGGTAACATCTCAAATGTTTCATGCTGCAAATATCCCAGCATGCATTGCGGTATAAACAAATGTTGTATAATGGTCTAACAGTTTTCTTTATTTGTGTTTGATTCTGCTGTTGTTTATGTTTAGACTTTCGGTTGCGTTAAACTGAACAGTTAAACTGTTAATTTTGTTAGTTGTCACCATTATTGAGGTTCATATGCTGATTATTGATGTCTCTTTGAGTGCGATTTACACCATAGAGCAGTGTTATTGTCCAAGATATTCTTAAAAACTTCCAGAAATCATTGCCATATATAGACATATAATGTAAAACAATAGATTTAACATTGAACAGGAGCAGTACATTGTATTATACTAAATGAGAACAGACTCTGCCATTTAATAGCAACATGAACATCACCAGATCTTATTTAGGTTTTTGGCTGGCTTGCCATAACAAAGGAGCTTTTCAAACAAAGTTCTTAACAATTGCAGCAGCCAAGATATATAAATGTTAAAAATGACAGGGCTAAGAGCCCAACTAAAGCAAACTCTGTTCTCCATGATGGTGACGTAAAACTTTAACTTTTTGTTAAGAAGAACTTTAGTAGATGTTATACAAAAATACATGTATTAAGTAATAAGTGTAGCTGGTGATGATGTTTGTAGAGTTGTTTAATCATCCGCTGATCATTTAAATGATTTAATCATTTGTTGTTCTTCAGGTTATTTCATTATAAAGCTGTGACTAAAGTTTTGTATGTTCTGTTCTTGTTTTTTCCCTTTAGTATTTCTTCATTTGTTCATTGTTAATCCTCAATTATCATTTAATTAGTCAGTTAATTAATGAATTTACTTCAGCTTTGCTACATGTTTCTTGAACACTCAGTAGTGTGGACACTTCAATTAAAATTGAAGTATATGCTCTGGGGTTTAAAGGGTTAAAGGTGTGAGAGGTAAAAACACAGTGTAAAAATGTATTTTTAACAGTAATATACTGTTAATTTACACAACGGAAGTAGACTGTAAAAAAACAGTATATTGCTGGCAACCACAGCTGCCAGTAGATTACTGTTAAATCAAGGAAAAAACAGTATTTTACTGTAAAACCTGAAGCTAATTTCTTCTGTCTGTCACCGTTGTGGAGGAGAGTGGAGCCAGTGTATGAGTTAAAGATGAACAATGAACTGCTGATGTTATTCTGCATGTTTCTCTATTTAAATATAGCGGCTGTTTAGTTGCTGATGCAGTCAGAATCTCTCTGGTGATTCCAGATTTACATGTATGTGTGCTGTTGTGAAAAATAAGACATTAGAGTTAAACCGAACTTTTCTAATTAACTAAAACAAGTTATCATTATAAGTATGCTTCTGAGCATATATAGCACATTACTTCATAAACTCATTCAGCAGTTGACCAAGTTGAGGCAGTTGCTTTCAGTGAGCAAAATGAGTTCACTTGAGTATTGTGTAAATCAATGTAGTCCATGTATTTTTACAGCAACATACTGTAAAATAACAGTACATTGCTGGCAACTGCAGCTGCCAGTATTTTACTGTTTTTTAACGGGACAATTTTTAACAGTGTAGGTTAACACTGTTTGTTCTGTAGCCGATAGAAAAACATAAATAATAAAACGAATAAAACTTTCTTCAGAAGATAATAAACTATCCTAAGTACTGTGAACATGTCCTTGCTCCATTACCTTAAATAAATATTTCACAGGAGGGCCCTCAGCTGTAGTTCATGCTACAACAGTATGAATAAATGTTAATAAGTGACATTTATTATGTGATATACCTTGTCTTTCAGGGAAGCTGAGTGGTTTCTTCGGCAGACTGCCTTTGTCCTCAACTGCTAAAGAAGGACAAAAAAAAACACAAGATGGGCAAAAGTCAGTGTCAAAGCAGCAAGAAGACAATCTCATCAGCACAGTGTTTTGATATTGTGTGTCATTGATTTATTTATTAATAAAAGATTTATGCTATGGTACATGAACAATTAAAGACAATAATAAAAGGGATATACACCTTGTGCTTCGAAAGCACTGAGGGCTTCCACCAGTAGCGCATCATCCGCCCATCCACCATCACCTCTAGATCCCGACGAGCTGGAGCTGGCCGCCGCTGCAGGAAGAGGTCTGTCTTCTAGGGGTTTCTGTGAGTTACAGGTTGTAGTTTGCATGAAATGTTGCCAGCATGATATATATTTTTTAATAAAGTCACATTTAAAAGAAATAAATAAAACCTACCTCTTTGTTGAGAATGTACTGCCGGAACCGCTTCAGTGTCTTGACGCTGATGTCCTCCTCCTTCATCGTCAGCCACTGCCGCACAGAGCAGAACGCCTCCTGTGCCATCTTCTTTTCTTGGGCACTACCAGCTTGTGGATCCGCCTGCAGGGTCTTGTGCAGGCTGTACCACTGCCACATCTCCAGGAACGTGAAGGATCTGAAGCGGCCCTGACCGTAGATGGCACTGTCGACGTTGACCTCGAGGTGGCAGGAAACCTGTGGAAACAGTTGCACATACTGTAACAGAAGGTCCTTTATATACTCACCTGGGCCCTCTTTTCTTTCTTGATGGCGATGCTCCTTGATGTGTAGATCCAGCACACTGAAATTTCAAAAAGATAATTAATTTGTGTAAAAACAGCTTATACAAATGTATAGCAACATACTTACTATTTAATGTAGCCAACGTCGTTCTCCACCAGCCATTTAAAACTTTGTCCATTGTACTTGCCAAAGTTTAGAATGAGCTGGCCGAGATACTGGACCTCAGATGGCGCACAAGTAATGTGCTGGCATCTTTTTTTAGCTAAGACATAAAATAACATTAATGCAAATAACAGTCTGCAGTGTACGCATATGACAGAAACGCATAAATCAGATATTACCTTCCTCACAAGCAGTTTTTTTGTCCTGGCTAGTGTTCCGCTCGAAGCACCTGTTGCGAGAGGCCAGGGTCTTGGCGTCCTTCGATGCTTTAAGAAAGCACTGTTGTCTGTCCTGTGGCACACTGGTGTCAACAATGCTCAGGGTGGGCAACAGTGGATCCATGTCTAATTCACCTGTAAGAAGTATTCTTATAAACATCACAAATATAGAGAGGGAATATGGTCTTAGCTCTGAGCTCATGATAAAGTATTAAAAAAACATTTTGTGTGTTGTCTTTTTTTTCCATTTTTACATGTTTGATAATTAACAAATAAATGAAATATCATCAAAATAAATTATCTGACAAGGGTTAACAATGCTGACAGAGATGATGCATTTGACAGTGGCAATGAAAACATGAATTATCATATCAATTGCTCTGTTATACATTTTTTTCAAATGCTTACAGTTGTATTTTGTGTTTTTTAAGGGGCAGCTATTAATATCAACCTCCATATGGCTGATATAAGGTAAGGTAAAATACATTCTAAGCATGTTAAATACATACTCTCATTAATATGATATCATTTACACATATAATACTTGAAATAACATAACAAATCATATTTAATGTATGCACATTTTCATTTTAAAGCTTATAGCAGTAAATGCTGAATATGTTTTTGTCCCAGGCCTTGAGAATCAGTGATATATTATTCAGTCTATGGCAATAACGATTTTACTATATTCTTATGATAACAAATACAGGTATTGGGCATATGTTTTGTCCCAGTTAAGATCTTAAGATGTTCTTCACTTCTCATAGTTACAACTAATGATAACAATCGCCATGGTAACATATATTGCTACATATAAAGGGATATTTATTTATCAGCATGTTTGTTTCTATATTATACTGAAACATCTGTGTATACTGAGCTATCAAACCGACGCGATCGTCGAAAATAATACAAAAGCTAAACTTTTTCAGGTTTTGTGCAGCCAAATATGCATTTAAATAATATCACAGTATAAAAACAACTTACCACACGAAATATCTTGGAAAGGTGAACTTTCTGACGGCACAGCGTCACCAGCACAGACCAAACACTGCACAAAGAGTGAGAGATTTCAAACGTGATGTGATCTTAGCAATATAAAAATAGCTTACCACACAAACTCTCTGTAATGGGTGAACGTCTGACGGCGCAGCGTCACACACACAGACAAAATACTGCACACACAGTAAATATATCAAACGTGATGTGAGCAAAACATACTGTTTATCAGAACAGGATAAAAATAACCTACCACTATAAATCACTACAACAGGTGTACTTTATGACGGCGCAGCCTCACGAACACAGATAGAATGCTGCACAAAGAGTGAAATATTTCAAACGTGATGTGAGCAAAACATACTGTGCATCAATATAACAGTATAAAAATAACTTATCACACAAAATCTCTATGACAGGTGTACTTTTTGAAGGCGCAGCCTCACGAATACTGCACAAAGAGTGAGATATTTCAAACGTGCCTTGACCAAAACATACTGTGCATCAATATAACAGTATAAAAATAACTTACCACACGAAATCACTTCAGCATATGAATTTATCTCGACAGCAGATGAACTCTCTGACCCGATAAATTGTGAGCGTCCAGAGCGAGAGAAACTTTAGAAAATCCTCAGCGCTGATTGGCCGTGATTTGAAACTTTAGACAATGCAGCCCTCCGATTGGTCCAGGGTCTAATCAAACTGTAGACAATCGCGGCTTTTCATTGGACAAGAGTCTACAGTCTACAGTTTACATTGCACGTTCAGTGGGCAGATGTCTGCGAACTCCCCAAATGTGGGAATCTCGACTGCATAATTTCTGGTAGTGGGGGACTGCGTTCGCGCTCTCCCCTGAGCACAGTGGTTCAAGACAGAGTTCAGGCGGCAGCGTCGGACCCGGCTGGAGCCAAGTGGTGCTCGCTGCAGAGCCGTTTGAGGAGAGCTGAGCTCCAGCGAGGGGGAGCTTAAGCTTGAGCTCCACCTTTTTTGCACTTCTTCTACGAGTGATGTCACTGGGGGTAGGGTTAGGGGCGGGGTTGGTGTACGCATTAAAACAGCTTACAGGAGGAGGAGCGACAGCTCATGCTCCCCCTCGCTGGAGCTCAGCTCTCCTCAAATGGCTCTGCAGCGAGCACCCTCTCGCTGGAGCGGCGCTTCCCTCTCTTCCTCGTCCTTTGCCAAGCCTCTTTTGCTCCAGTAGAGCCGCGCGCGCCTGTGGAAGGCCTGCCCACCCGTCGCTAGAAGAGCCTGTTCTGACGCCGAAAACTACTCGAAAGGTCCCCCCTCAAAGCGGTTTGACCAGGTGAAGGAACACGCAAAGAGAGCCCCCGGTGGCTTTTGTCCGCCAAGCGAGTGTGCCCTGTGGAATGTCAGAATTTTATTTTTACCGGCCTGCCGCTGTTACTGACGGAACGAATGCAGACCGTGTGAAAGGTCATCATTTTATCTGCCATTAAGTAAGCGAACGCTTCGGCTCGGATCAGAGGTAACTTTGTTTCAAGAACTGCAATCTTTTGCAGACGTCTGTGGCGTTTTGGGCGGAGGGACGGTTCTAAACCAATCTGAACCAGAGGCAATTTCGCAGCCAGCCGTCGGTGGTTTCCCATCCCCGGAATGTAAGGTGCTTGCAGCGGGAGGTTGTTTCGTTGGCGCTTCCGCTTTCGTCAGTGAAGTTCTTTTGCGGAACGTTTGTAGATCCCGTCGTCTCCTTCAAGCTATGTCGCTTGAGCACTGTGCTGATAGGCTGACGTAAGAAAACAGGACACAAAACATACAAGGCAAGAGTGCAAAGCACGGAGCTCTAGGCAAGGGCGGTCCGAACCGCAGCAAAGCAGGAGGTCGACATGTCCAAATAGACCAAATCAGAAACTAAGCAGAGAAAAACGGCATCTGTAGAGAAAGAAAACAGATGGAGGAAAAGAAAGAAAGAACAGGAGGATCCCCTCCCCTCCCCCCATAGAGGGTCTGTTATCCCCAGATCGAGTGCGTCCGGTGGAATCCATGTGTTGGCAGCCCCAACTGATGACAAAACACAAAGCAAGCATCTGGAGGAAGCTCAAACTCTTCATGCGTTGCCACAGTTACTAGCGAGTGGTTTGCAGGCACAGGCACGTCTGCTGCAAGTACAGCGCCGTCAGGAGACAGGGGTTGCTGGCCCATTCCCCATGCTCGGTGGCTGGGCATCACCGCCCTGGAGTACGGCCGATAGAAAACGGCGGCTGCCATTTGCGCCGCCCGGCAACTCATACTTACCTGGCAGGGGAGATACCATGATCAAGGAGGTGGTTCACCCAGGGCGAGGCTTGGCCATTGCACTCCGTCCACGCTGACCCCTGCGAATTCCCCAAATGTGGGAATCTCGACTGCATAATTTCTGGTAGTGGGGGACTGCGTTTGCGCTCTCCCCTGAGCACAGTGGTTCAAGACAGAGTTCAGGCGGCAGCGTTGGACCCGGCTGGAGCCAAGTGGTGCTCGCTGCAGAGCCGTTTGAGGAGAGCTGAGCTCCAGCGAGGGGGAGCTTAAGCTTGAGCTCCACCTTTTTTGCACTTCTTCTACGAGTGATGTCACTGGGGGTAGGGTTAGGGGCGGGGTTGGTGTACGCATTAAAACAGCTTACAGGAGGAGGAGCGACAGCTCATGCTCCCCCTCGCTGGAGCTCAGCTCTCCTCAAATGGCTCTGCAGCGAGCACCCTCTCGCTGGAGCGGCGCTTCCCTCTCTTCCTCGTCCTTTGCCAAGCCTCTTTTGCTCCAGTAGAGCCGCGCGCGCCTGTGGAAGGCCTGCCCACCCGTCGCTAGAAGAGCCTGTTCTGACGCCGAAAACTACTCGAAAGGTCCCCCCTCAAAGCGGTTTGACCAGGTGAAGGAACACGCAAAGAGAGCCCCCGGTGGCTTTTGTCCGCCAAGCGAGTGTGCCCTGTGGAATGTCAGAATTTTATTTTTACCGGCCTGCCGCTGTTACTGACGGAACGAATGCAGACCGTGTGAAAGGTCATCATTTTATCTGCCATTAAGTAAGCGAACGCTTCGGCTCGGATCAGAGGTAACTTTGTTTCAAGAACTGCAATCTTTTGCAGACGTCTGTGGCGTTTTGGGCGGAGGGACGGTTCTAAACCAATCTGAACCAGAGGCAATTTCGCAGCCAGCCGTCGGTGGTTTCCCGTCCCCGGAATGTAAGGTGCTTGCAGCGGGAGGTTGTTTCGTTGGCGCTTCCGCTTTCGTCAGTGAAGTTCTTTTGCGGAACGTCTGTAGATCCCGTCGTCTCCTTCAAGCTATGTCGCTTGAGCACTGTGCTGATAGGCTGACGTAAGAAAACAGGACACAAAACATACAAGGCAAGAGTGCAAAGCACGGAGCTCTAGGCAAGGGCGGTCCGAACCGCAGCAAAGCAGGAGGTCGACATGTCCAAATAGACCAAATCAGAAACTAAGCAGAGAAAAACGGCATCTGTAGAGAAAGAAAACAGATGGAGGAAAAGAAAGAAAGAACAGGAGGATCCCCTCCCCTCCCCCCATAGAGGGTCTGTTATCCCCAGATCGAGTGCGTCCGGTGGAATCCATGTGTTGGCAGCCCCAACTGATGACAAAACACAAAGCAAGCATCTGGAGGAAGCTCAAACTCTTCATGCGTTGCCACAGTTACTAGCGAGTGGTTTGCAGGCACAGGCACGTCTGCTGCAAGTACAGCGCCGTCAGGAGACAGGGGTTGCTGGCCCATTCCCCATGCTCGGTGGCTGGGCATCACCGCCCTGGAGTACGGCCGATAGAAAACGGCGGCTGCCATTTGCGCCGCCCGGCAACTCATACTTACCTGGCAGGGGAGATACCATGATCAAGAAGGTGGTTCACCCAGGGCGAGGCTTGGCCATTGCACTCCGGCCACGCTGACCCCTGCGAATTCCCCAAATGTGGGAATCTCGACTGCATAATTTCTGGTAGTGGGGGACTGCGTTCGCGCTCTCCCCTGAGCACAGTGGTTCAAGACAGAGTTCAGGCGGCAGCGTCGGACCCGGCTGGAGCCAAGTGGTGCTCGCTGCAGAGCCGTTTGAGGAGAGCTGAGCTCCAGCGAGGGGGAGCTTAAGCTTGAGCTCCACCTTTTTTGCACTTCTTCTACAAGTGATGTCACTGGGGGTAGGGTTAGGGGCGGGGTTGGTGTACGCATTATGTTACGTCCCGACCAGTCTAGGGTTGGTGGGAACAATAACAAGTGTAAAAAAAATAAATAAAGAGAAACTCAAATACTCAATTTAGGGTTTTCCCCTTCTCCTGTCCCAACTCACAATAATCACAACGCTGATCAAGTAGTAACAATATTTATTTACTTAGAAAACAAAGATAGAAGCATCTCTTCGGAAGGGAATCCAGGCCAAAATAATAAACAAAAAGACAGCTAACTTGCGGGGAAATAATTCTAACTTACCTGCTCAAATAAAAGTACCCCAAATAAAATTACAACAAACTTCCCTTTCTCCCTTGCTACCACAAACCAGGAGAAAACGTTTTAAAGTAAATGGCGATTCCCAACCTACCGCTTCTGTTTCTCCAAAACTAATATATATAAATAGGTATTTAATCAGAAAAGCCAATAGATTCACATTTCACAGAGAGCCGTTTAAGAAAATAATTAAATTGTCAGTAACAGAAATCTGTTCACACCAAGTCAACCAACAATTTGGGGCAGGAGATAGGAGACGCTCGGAACAACAGCAGCGACGATGACGACGGAGATTTGCGACCTGCACCGAGCAGAAAGATCTCCCCATTGTTCCTCTCCTCCAGCTTATATACGCTCCCACACGCAACACGGCTGGACCGCAATCAAGCGCAGCTCTAGAGGGAGGGGGAGAGAGAGAGAGAAAGCTGCGCATGCTCCACAGCGCACAACACAACATCAGCTCCAAATGCATAACAAAACACAAATCTGTATATATATAATATTTATATATATAAAATCAGCAAACAAATAATTAATACGTTCTATAACGTAACACCCCTACCATTAGTTACAAAATTCACTTTTGTAAAAAAAAATTGCTTTTGTAAAAAAAAAAACAAAGTTACAACATTAATTCAAATACTCAAACAATTTTGAAAATTTGAATTCATTCAGTCACCAATATAAATTCGAGACAATGCATCAGCGATGACATTTTCCGCACCCTTCTTATAACGAATGTCCAAATCAAATTCTTGAACAATAAGCGCCCATCTCATCAAGCGCTGGTTTGAGTTTGACATACGGGCGAGAAATGTCAAAGGGTTGTGGTCGGTGTACACCACGATCGTATTCCCAGAGCTTAGGTACACTTCAAAATGTTGGAGAGCTAGAAGTAAGGCTAATGCTTCCTTTTCGATGACGCTATAGTTTTGCTGACACCTTGTAAATTTCTTTGAAAAATAACTGACAGGGTGTTCAATGCCAGCGTCATCAGCTTGCATTAATACTGCACCCGCGCCACGAGCGCTCGCATCCACTTGAAGAGAGAAAGGCAGTGTGAAATTTGGCGCTGATAAGACTGGGGCATTACAAAGCAAATCTTTTGCTGAGCAAAATGCGGACTCACATTTATCATCCCACACAAATTTTCGTTCGGTACTCAGGAGATCAGTAAGCGGCGCAACCACTGTGGCAAAATTCTTACAGAATCCCCGGTAATATCCGGTCATCCCCAAAAAGCGTCTCAACTCTCGCTTATTAGAGGGTGCGGGAAATTCAACAATACTTTCCACTTTAGCGTTCACAGGTTTAACTTGGCCTTGGCCAACTACTTTCCCAAGGTACGTAACAACAGCTTTGGCGAATTCACATTTGCTGAGATTTAGTGTCAATGAAGCTTTTGCCAAGCGCTCTAGAACTGAATTAAGTGTGACCATATGTTCTTCCCAGGTCATGGAATAAACCACTACGTCATCGAGATAGACTTCACAATTCTGTACACCCGATAAAACTTTCTGCATCAACCGCTGGAATGTGGCAGGTGCGTTGCGCATCCCGAAAGCCATTACGGTATACTGCATGAATGCGTCCGGAGTGACAAACGCGGAGATCTCAGATGCGCGCTCCGTCAATTTAATTTGCCAGTAACCTTTCAGGAGGTCAAGCTTGGTTACGAAACGTGAGGAGCCGACTCGATCAACACAATCTTCCAAGCGTGGAAGAGGGAAGGAATCGCCTTTGGTTACATTATTCACCTTACGGTAATCGGTGCAAAACCGTAGCGAGCCGTCAGATTTGGGCACCAAGATGCAGGGCGAACTCCACGGACTCTGACTGGCGACGGCAAAACCATTACGCACTAAATAATTAACCTCCTCCCTCATCACTTGACGCTTGTTCGGGTTTACTCTGTAAGCATGCTGCTTTATGGGCATGCTTTGACCAACATCGATGTCATGGGTTAGCACGTTGGTCTGAGATGGTACATCGTTAAACAGAGTGGGATACATTTTAATCAGTCTGATAACATCACTGCGGTGGTCATCATTCAGGTACGAGAGATTTTTCTCTAAAGTGGTCAGAACAGTTGAATTGGTAAGTGTTACACCCGTTTGCATGTTTTTGTCACTTAGACCATCTGTTTGGGGAACATAATCTGTAGCTAAAGCAATCTTTACTACAGGCACTTTAGTGGCAGGGTGCGCATCAAAACGATCTCTATCCACATATGCTTTTAGCATATTAATGTGGCAGACCCGGCTTTTGCGCCGCCGATCGGGAGTCAGTACAGCATAGTTGGTATCACTCAATTTCTTTTCAATGACGTAAGGACCAGAAAAGCGGGCATGCATTGGAGAACTAGGCACGGGCAACAATACAAGGACAGAGTCGCCTGGCTAAAAACTACGAGCAACACTTTTCTTGTCGTATCTGGACTTCATTTTAGCTTGCGTAGCAGATAGATGTTTTCTAGCAACCTCCCAAACCTTATAGGGATGCTCACAAAATGTACTCACATAATCCAGGATTGGCACATGAGAGGGACTTTTAGAAAGGAATTGCTCACTAATCAACTTTATTGGTGTTCTAGGCACATGCCCGAATACAAGGTCAGCAGGGCTAAATCCTATTGACTCTTGTACAGTACTCCTGATGGCCAACATTAACAGAGGTAATCCATCTACCCAATCTTTGCTCGTTTCGACGCAATACGCGCGCAGCATTGTCTTGAGCGTCTGATGAAACCGCTCGAGCGCACCTTGCGACTCGGGGGGATATGCGCTTGACAGTTCGTGCTCCACCTGCAACTCTTTTACCAACTGCTTAAATAAATGCGATGTAAAGTTTGTTCCTCTGTCTGTTTGAATTATTTTCGGTAACCCGAACATTGAACAAAATTTAACCAGCTCTCGAATCACCGATTTGGATGTTATTGAGCGCAGTGGCACGGCTTCTGGGTAGCGTGTGGCTGTACACATTATGGTAAGAATGTACTGGTGACCAGACTTCGCTCGAGGTAAAGGACCAACAACGTCAAGGATCAGTCTCTCGAAAGGCTCTCCTACAGCAGGAATGGGTTGGAGAGGGGCTAGCGGAACTGTCTGGTTGGGTTTACCCACTAGTTGACAGATGTGACAAGACCGAACGAATGCAGACACGGATGACTTCATATTCGGCCAAAAGAAATGCCGAGCAATGCGATCATACGTTTTTGTAACACCAAGGTGTCCAGAGCAGATGTGATCGTGGGCTAATTTCATTATTTGAGTTCGGTAGCCGACAGGAAGAACGATCTGATAAGCTCCGTCCCGCTCTCTATCAGAGGGCTGCCACCAACGCATCAGTACACCATCATCCCAAAAATAACCAACTGGCGCGTCTGATATTTTCGTTCTGTCTGCAGCAGCACTGACGCATTTATTCAACGTTACATCAGACTTCTGCAAAGCGATTAATTGTTCCCTACCTACTTTTAAGGGAGCATCGCCTTCGTTAACGCCTGCATCAGCTTGCACTGGTTCCGGCTGAATCAACAATTTATGTTCAGTGCTTTCTGGCGATAAAGATAAAAACGACTCAGACAAATCAAGTACGTCTTCAAATTTTTTTCTCTGTGCACGGGTCACGGCGCAAGACGGAAAAAGAGAGTTGAAGTGCGACAGCGCGAGCGCATCATCTGAACTGCTATTATTTGGCTCTGCCGACACAATTGGAAAGGGAAATACTTTTGTTCCAGCCAAATCATTACCCAAAATTACGTCTACGCCTTCCACTGGTAGTTGTGAATAGACACCAATACTCACAGGACCAGTAATAAGGTCAGATTGTAAATGAATATTGTGCAGTGGGACAGATGTACAGCCCATCTCGATTCCTCGAATGAGAACATTAGTACCCGTATAAGATTTAGACGAAAAGGGTAAGGTATTTTCCCGTATTAACGACTGAGCGCTGCCAGTATCTCTTAACATTACCACTGATTTAATATCATGGCTATTAGGCAGTGCCACAGTACCGGTTTGTAAAAATGATTTAAACACAGTGGGATCAGATCGCGGAGTTGACTGTACCGAACTAGAGGTAAGAGAAGTGAACGCCACCCCCTTGGGTTTATTACTAGCTTTTTGCTTCCACGCTTTACAATTTGAGATCAAATGGGTAGGATCCAGGCAGTAAAAGCAAACCCTTTTTTTATCAGACGGTTTCGGAGTATTAATTTCAGCCGCCGGTCGGAAAGAATAATTTCCTTTTTCCCTCACATCTGATTGAACGATTCTTGGAGGGCGCACGGCAGGAAAAACCGTTTTGTGCGTGAGCACGAATTCATCTGCTAAAATTGCAGCTTCGGACAATTTAGAGACCTTCTGCTCGTTCAGGTACACTACAACATTATCTGGTAAGCAGTTTTTAAATTCTTCAACCAGTATCAGTTCCTGCAAATCCTCGAGTGTTACGGTTTTGTTAGAGACGCACCATTTCTCGAATAACGCTCTCTTTTCACGCGCAAACTCCACAAACGTTTGCTTGGCTGTCTTTGAACAAGCCCTGAATTTCTGTCTATACGCCTCTGGTACTAATTCATAAGCTCGTAAAACAGCCAATTTCACTTTATCATAATCCAGCGAATCTTCGATTGGTAAAGCCGCACAAATCTCCTGGGCTTTACCAATAAGATTGCACTGTAACAACAATGCCCACATTTCCTTGGGCCATTTTAATTTAGCCGCTACTCGTTCAAAAGCCACAAAGTACGAATCTACTTCGGTTTCACGGAATGGAGGTACAAGTTTGATGTACTTACCAACGTCGAAGTCGGGTTGCTGCCCAGCCTCAGAGCTACTGGAAGGAGGGCGGCTGCTGCGTGGTAATGGTGTTGGTTTAGTACTCTGAATCTTTTGCGCTTCCAGCTCAAGTTTTCTTAATTTGATATCACGGTCACAGTTATTTCAAGTTCTTTTATTCGCAGGAGTTGAGTCTCATTTTCTTGCTTTTTTAATTCTAATTCTAATTCTTTTAAACGAATAGTTACCATCGGATCGATCTTCTGAACCGTTATACTCCCTGACTCTGAACCAGATGCCGCCTCGCCATCAGATGCTAAATCCTGCTCTTGCTCGGAACCCTCTACAGCGCGACTAGGCAAAACGCCGGCCTCCACCAACTTGACGTACAACTCATCTTTTATGACCTGCTTTTTTTGTTCTTTTGACACTGTCAAGTTGAAAAACTCCGCTATTAGAATTAAATCTTTTTTTCTACACCTATCAAATTCCTCTAGCGTAGGCAAGAGAGAAAACTTAATTGGATCAAAGTCCATTTTAAGTTTACTTTAACTCCTCCCCTACCAAAAAGTTCAAAAACAGCCAAGCAAATTTGAAAGAATAAACTATATCGCATTAACGAGCGGACGAGCCCCCAATTGTTACGTCCCGACCAGTCTAGGGTTGGTGGGAACAATAACAAGTGTAAAAAAAATAAATAAAGAGAAACTCAAATACTCAATTTAGGGTTTTCCCCTTCTCCTGTCCCACCTCACAATAATCACAACGCTGATCAAGTAGTAACAATATTTATTTACTTAGAAAACAAAGATAGAAGCATCTCTTCGGAAGGGAATCCAGGCCAAAATAATAAACAAAAAGACAGCTAACTTGCGGGGAAATAATTCTAACTTACCTGCTCAAATAAAAGTACCCCAAATAAAATTACAACAAACTTCCCTTTCTCCCTTGCTACCACAAACCAGGAGAAAACGTTTTAAAGTAAATGGCGATTCCCAACCTACCGCTTCTGTTTCTCCAAAACTAATATATATAAATAGGTATTTAATCAGAAAAGCCAATAGATTCACATTTCACAGAGAGCCGTTTAAGAAAATAATTAAATTGTCAGTAACAGAAATCTATTCACACCAAGTCAACCAACAATTTGGGGCAGGAGATCGGAACAACGCTCGGAACAACAGCAGCGACGACGACGACGGAGATTTGCGACCTGCACCGAGCAGAAAGATCTCCCCATTGTTCCTCTCCTCCAGCTTATATACGCTCCCACACGCAACACGGCTGGACCGCAATCAAGCGCAGCTCTAGAGGGAGGGGGAGAGAGAGAGAGAAAGCTGTGCATGCTCCACAGCGCACAACACAACATCAGCTCCAAATGCATAACAAAACACAAATCTGTATATATATAATATTTATATATATAAAATTAGCAAACAAATAATTAATACGTTCTATAACGTAACACATTAAAACAGCTTACAGGAGGAGGAGCGACAGCTCATGCTCCCCCTCGCTGGAGCTCAGCTCTCCTCAAATGGCTCTGCAGCGAGCACCCTCTCGCTGGAGCGGCGCTTCCCTCTCTTCCTCGTCCTTTGCCAAGCCTCTTTTGCTCCAGTAGAGCCGCGCGCGCCTGTGGAAGGCCTGCCCACCCGTCGCTAGAAGAGCCTGTTCTGACGCCGAAAACTACTCGAAAGGTCCCCCCTCAAAGCGGTTTGACCAGGTGAAGGAACACGCAAAGAGAGCCCCCGGTGGCTTTTGTCCGCCAAGCGAGTGTGCCCTGTGGAATGTCAGAATTTTATTTTTACCGGCCTGCCGCTGTTACTGACGGAACGAATGCAGACCGTGTGAAAGGTCATCATTTTATCTGCCATTAAGTAAGCGAACGCTTCGGCTCGGATCAGAGGTAACTTTGTTTCAAGAACTGCAATCTTTTGCAGACGTCTGTGGCGTTTTGGGCAGAGGGACGGTTCTAAACCAATCTGAACCAGAGGCAATTTCGCAGCCAGCCGTCGGTGGTTTCCCGTCCCCGGAATGTAAGGTGCTTGCAGCGGGAGGTTGTTTCGTTGGCGCTTCCGCTTTCGTCAGTGAAGTTCTTTTGCGGAACGTTTGTAGATCCCGTCGTCTTCTTCAAGCTATGTCGCTTGAGCACTGTGCTGATAGGCTGACGTAAGAAAACAGGACACAAAACATACAAGGCAAGAGTGCAAAGCACGGAGCTCTAGGCAAGGGCGGTCCGAACCGCAGCAAAGCAGGAGGTCGACATGTCCAAATAGACCAAATCAGAAACTAAGCAGAGAAAAACGGCATCTGTAGAGAAAGAAAACAGATGGAGGAAAAGAAAGAAAGAACAGGAGGATCCCCTCCCCTCCCCCCATAGAGGGTCTGTTATCCCCAGATCGAGTGCGTCCGGTGGAATCCATGTGTTGGCAGCCCCAACTGATGACAAAACACAAAGCAAGCATCTGGAGGAAGCTCAAACTCTTCATGCGTTGCCACAGTTACTAGCGAGTGGTTTGCAGGCACAGGCACGTCTGCTGCAAGTACAGCGCCGTCAGGAGACAGGGGTTGCTGGCCCATTCCCCATGCTCGGTGGCTGGGCATCACCGTCCTGGAGTACGGCCGATAGAAAACGGCGGCTGACGGCTGAATTTTTTGAAAAATAACAAAAATGAAATATTTTTGAAAAATCACAAAAAATGAAAAATTTTTGAAAAATCAACAAAAATGCAAATTTTTTGAAAAATAACAAAAAATGAAATTTTTTTGAAAAATAACAAATAATGCAAATTTTTTGAAAAATAACAAAAAATGCAAATTTTTTGAAAAATCACCAAAAATGCACATTTTTTGAAAAATAACCAAAAATGAAAATTTTTTGAAAAATCATAAAAAATGAAATTCTTTTGAAAAATCACAAAAAAAAGAACATTTTTTGAAAAATAACAAAATGAAAATTTTTTTAAAATAACAAAAAATGAAAATTTTTTGAAAAATCACAAAAAATGAACATTTTTTTAAAAATAACAAAAAATCACAAAAAATGAATTTTTTTTGAAAAATAACAAAAAATGAAAATTTTTTGAAAAATCACCATAAATTAAAATTTATTGACAAATCACAAAAAATGAATTTTTTTTGAAAAATCACAAAAAAAGAAATTTTTTTGAAAAATCACCAAAAATTAATATTTTTTGAACAATCGCAAAAAATCACAAAAAATGAAAATTCTTGGAAAAATCACAAAAAATAAAAGTTTTTTTGAAAAATAACAAAAAATCGATTTTTTTTAAAAATAACAAATAATGCAAATTTTTTGAAAAATAACAAAAAATGAAATTTTTTTGAAAAATAACAAATAATGCAAATTTTTTGAAAAATCACCAAAAATGAAATTTTTTTGAAAAAAAACAAAAAATCGAATTTTTAAAAAAAAAAATAACAAAAAATGCAAATTTTTTGAAAAATCACCAAAAGTGCACATTTTTTGAAAAATAACAAAAAATGAAAATTTTTTGAAAAATCATAAAAAATGAAATTCTTTTGAAAAATAACAAAAAATCGATTTTTTTAAAAAAATCACAAAAAATGAAATTTTTTTGAAAAATCACAAAAAAAAGAACATTTCTTGAAAAATAACAAAATGAAAAATTTTTTTAAATAACAAAAAATGAAAATTTTTTGAAAAATCACAAAAAATGAAATTTTTTTTAAAAATCACAAAAAATCACAAAAAATGAAATTTTTTGGAAAAATAACAAAAAATGAAAATTTTTTGAAAAATCACCATAAATGAAAATTTATTGACAAATCACAAAAAATGAATTTTTTTTGAAAAATCACAAAAAAAGAAATTTTTTTGAAAAATCACCAAAAATTAATATTTTTTGAACAATCGCAAAAAATCACAAAAAAATGAAAATTTTTGGAAAAATCACAAAAAATGAAAGTTTTTTTGAAAAATAACAAAAAATCGATTTTTTTTTGAAAAATAACAAATAATGCAAATTTTTTGAAAAATAACAAATAATGCAAATTTTTTGAAAAATAACAAAAAATGAAATTTTTTTGAAAAATAACAAATAATGCAAATTTTTTGAAAAATCACCAAAAATGAAATTTTTTTGAAAAAAACAAAAAATCTAATTTTTTTTTAAAAAAAATAACAAAAAATGCAATTTTTTTGAAAAATAACAAATAATGCAAATTTTTTGAAAAATAACAAATAATGCAAATTTTTTGAAAAATAACAAAAAATGCATTCTTTTTGAAAAATAACAAAAAATGCAATTTTTTTTTAAAAATAACAAAACTGCAATTTTTTGAATAATAACCAAAAATGAAATTTTTTTGAAAAATGACAAAAAATCTATTTTTTTTTTAAAAATCACAAAAAATGAATTTTTTTTTCAAAAATCACAAAAAAAAGAATTTTTTTTGAAAAATAACACAAAATGAAATTTTTTAAAAAAATAACAAAAAATGAAAATTTTTGGGAAAATCACAAAAAATTTAATTTTTTTGAAAAATCACAAAAAATGAAAAATTTTTGAAAAATCACAAAAAATAAACATTTCGCAAAAATCGCAAAAAATGAGAATTTTTTGAATAATCACTAAAAATGAAATTTTTTTTGAAAAATCACCAAAAATGAACATTTTTTGAAAAATCACCAAAAATGAATATTTTTTGAAAAATCACAAAAAATGAAATTTTTTTAAAAAATTGCAAAAAATCACAAAAAATGAATTTTTTTTGAAAAATCACAAAAACTGAAAATTAAAAAAAAAAACGCAAAAAATGTCATTTTTTTTGAAAAATCACAAAAAATGAAATTTTTTTGAAAAATCACAAAAAAATTAAATTTTTTGAAAAATAACAAAAAATGAAAATTTTTAGAAAAATGACAAAATATCACAAAATATGAAAATTTTTTGAAAAATCACAAAAAATGTAAAATTTTTTAAAAATAACTAAAAATCTTGAAAAATGTCATTTTGTGTGATTTTCTGCGATTTTTCAAAAAATTTTCATTTTTTGCGATTTTTCAAAAATTTTTCTTTTTTGTTATTTTTCAAAACATTTTTTATTTTTTGTGATTTTTCCAAAAAATTTCATTTTTTGTGATTTTTCGTTTTTTCAAAAAATTTCGATTTTGTGTTATTTTTCAAAAAATTTTAATTTTGTGCTATTTTTCCAATTATTTCCATTTTTTTTTGCGATTTTTCAAAAAATTGCAATTTTTTATTTTTCAAAAATTTAGATTTTTTGTTATTTTTCAAAAAAATTTGATTTTTTGTTATTTTTCAAAAAAATTTGTTTTTTTGTTATTTTTCCAAAAATATTCATTTTTTGAGATTTTTCAAAAATTTCGATTTTGTGTTATTTTTCAAAAAATTGCGATTTTTTATTTTTCAAAAAATTTTCATTTTTTGCGATTTTTCAAAAAATGTTTATTTTTAATGATTTTTCAAAAAAAAAATTTTTTTTGCGATTTTTCAAAATAAATTCATTTTTTGTGATTTTTCAAAAATTTCGATTTTGTGTTAATTTTCAAAAAATTGCGATTTTTTTATTTTTCAAAAAATGTTCATTTTTAATTTTTAAAAAAAATTTTTTTTTTTTGCGATTTTTCAAAATGAATTCATTTTTTGTGATTTTTAAAAAAATTTCATTTTTTGCGATTTTTCAAAAAATTTTCATTTTTTGTGATTTTTCAAAAATTTTTCAGTTTTTGTGATTTTTCAAAAAAATTTCACAAAAAATAAAATAAATTTGAAAAATCACAAAAAATGAAAAATCGCAAAATATCACAAAAAATGAAAATTTTTAAAAAAATCACAAAAAATGAAAATTTTTTGAAAAATCGCAAAAAAATAACAGTTTTTTGAAAAATCGCAAAAAATGAAAATTTTTGGAAAAATCGCAAAAAAATTAAATTTTTTTGAAAAATCGCAAAAAAATGAAAATTTTTGAAAAATTTTCATTTTTTGCGATTTTTCATAAAAATTTCATTTTTTGTGATTTTCAAAAAAAATAGATTTTTTGTGATTTTTCAAAAAAATGTCATTTTGTGCGATTTTTTGCGATTTTTCAAAAATTTTCATTTTTTGTGATTTTTCAAAAAAATTTCATTTTTTGCGATTTTTCAAAAAAATATCATTTTTTGTGATTTTTCAAAAAAATGTCATTTTGTGTGATTTTCTGCGATTTTTCAAAAAATTTTCATTTTTTGCGATTTTTCAAAAAATTTTCTTTTTTGTTATTTTTCAAAACATTTTTTATTTTTTGTGATTTTTCCAAAAAATTTCATTTTTTGTGATTTTTCGTTTTTTCAAAAAATTTCGATTTTGTGTTATTTTTCAAAAAATTTTAATTTTGTGCTATTTTTCCAAAAATTTCCATTTTTTTTGCGATTTTTCAAAAAATTGCAATTTTTTATTTTTCAAAAATTTTGATTTTTTGTTATTTTTCAAAAAAATTTGATTTTTTGTTATTTTTCAAAAAAATTTGTTTTTTTGTTATTTTTCCAAAAATATTCATTTTTTGAGATTTTTCATAAATTTCGATTTTGTGTTATTTTTCAAAAAATTGCGATTTTTTATTTTTCAAAAAATTTTCATTTTTTGCGATTTTTCAAAAAATGTTTATTTTTAATGATTTTTCAAAAAAAAATTTTTTTTTGCGATTTTTCAAAATGATATCATTTTTTGTGATTTTTCAAAAATTTCGATTTTGTGTTAATTTTCAAAAAATTGCGATTTTTTTATTTTTCAAAAAATGTTCATTTTTAATTTTTCAAAAAAATTTTTTTTTTGCGATTTTTCAAAATGAATTCATTTTTTGTGATTTTTAAAAAAATTTCATTTTTTGCGATTTTTCAAAAAATTTTCATTTTTTGTGATTTTTCAAAAATTTTTCAGTTTTTGTGATTTTTCAAAAAAATTTCATTTTTTTTTATTTTTCAAAAAAATTTCATTTTTTGTGATTTTTCAAAAGGTTTTCATTTTTTTGATTTTTAAAAAAAATCATTTTATGTGATTTTTCAAATAAATTTCATTTTTTGTGATTTTTCAAATAAATTTCATTTTTTGTGATTTTTCAAAAGGTTTTCATTTTTTGTGATTTTTTCAAATAAATTTAATTTTTTGTGATTTTTCAAATAAATTTAATTTTTTGTGATTTTTCAAATAAATTTCATTTTTTGTGATTTTTCAAAAAATGTTCATTTTTTGTGATTTTTCAAAAAATTTTCATTTTTGTGATTTTTCAAATAATTTTCATTTTTTGTGATTTCTGCGATTTTTCAAAAAAATTTCATTTTTTGTGATTTTTCAAAAAAATTTCATTTTTGTGATTTTTCAAAAAAAAATTATTTTATGTGATTTTTTAAATACATTTCATTTTTTGTGATTTTTCAAAATATTTTCATTTTTTGTGATTTTTCAAAAAAATTTCATTTTTTGTGATTTTTAATTTTTTGTGATTTTTCAAAAGATTTTCATTTTTTGCGATTTTTAAAAAATTTTTCATTTTTTGTGATTTTTCAAAAAATTTTCATTTTTTGTGATTTTTCAAAAAAATTTCATTTTTTGTGATATCTGCGATTTTTCAAAAAATTTTCATTTTTTGTGAGTTTTCAAAAAATTTTCATTTTTTGTGATTTTTCGAATAAATTTCATTTTTTATGATTTCTGCGATTTTTCAAAAAATTTTCATTTTTTGTGATTTTTCAAATAAATTTCATTTTTTGTGATTTTTCAAATAAATTTCATTTTTTGTGATTTTTCAAAAGGTTTTCATTTTTTGTGATTTTTTCAAATAAATTTAATTTTTTGTGATTTTTCAAATAAATTTAATTTTTTGTGATTTTTCAAATAAATTTCATTTTTTGTGATTTTTCAAAAAATGTTCATTTTTTGTGATTTTTCAAAAAATTTTCATTTTTGTGATTTTTCAAATAATTTTCATTTTTTGTGATTTCTGCGATTTTTCAAAAAAATTTCATTTTTTGTGATTTTTCAAAAAAATTTCATTTTTGTGATTTTTCAAAAAAAAATTATTTTATGTGATTTTTTAAATACATTTCATTTTTTGTGATTTTTCAAAATATTTTCATTTTTTGTGATTTTTCAAAAAAATTTCATTTTTTGTGATTTTTAATTTTTTGTGATTTTTCAAAAGATTTTCATTTTTTGCGATTTTTAAAAAATTTTTCATTTTTTGTGATTTTTCAAAAAATTTTCATTTTTTGTGATTTTTCAAAAAAATTTCATTTTTTGTGATATCTGCGATTTTTCAAAAAATTTTCATTTTTTGTGAGTTTTCAAAAAATTTTCATTTTTTGTGAGTTTTCAAAAAATTTTCATTTTTTGTGATTTTTCGAATAAATTTCATTTTTTATGATTTCTGCGATTTTTCAAAAAATTTTCATTTTTTGTGATTTTTCAAATAAATTTCATTTTTTGTGATTTCTGCGATTTTTCAAAAAATTTTTATTTTTTGTGATTTTTCAAAAAAATTTCATTTTTTTGTGATTTTTCAAAAATTTCAATTTTTTATTTTTCAAAAAATGTTCATTTTTTGTGATTTTTCAAAAATATTCATTTTTTGTGACTATTTTTTGATATTTTTCAAAATATTTCGATTTTTTGTTATTTTTCAAAAAATTTTCATTTTTTGCGATTTTTCAAAAAATTGTCATTTTTGTGATTTTTTTAGATTTTTTTGCGATTTTTCCAAAAATGTTTATTTTTTGCGATTTTTCAAAAAAATTTCATTTTTTGTGATTTTTCATTTTTTGTGATTTTTTGCGATTTTTCAAAAAATTTTCATTTTTTGTGACTCTTTGCGATTTTTCAAAATATTTTCGTTTTTTGTTATTTTTCAAAAAATTTCGATTTTTTGTTATTTTTCAAAATATTTCGATTTTTTGTTATTTTTCAAAAAAATTTTCATTTTTTGCGATTTTTCAAAAAATTGTCATTTTTGTGATTTTTTTTAGATTTTTTTGCAATTTTTCCAAAAATGTATATTTTTTGCGATTTTTCAAAAAAATTTCATTTCTTTGTGATTTTTCAAAAAAAAATTCATTTTTTGTGACTTTTTGCGATTTTTCAAAATATTTTCGTTTTTTTATTTTTAAAAAATTTAGATTTTTTGTTATTTTTAAAAATATTTCGATTTTTTGTTATTTTTCAAAATAATTTCATTTTTTGCGATTTTTCAAAAAATGTTCATTTTTTGCGATTTTTCAAAATTTTTTTATTTTTTGTGATTTTCCAAAATTTTTCATTTTTTTGTTATTTTTCAAAAAAAATTTCATTTTTTGTGATTTTTCACAAAATTTTCATTTTTTGCGATTTTTCAAAAAAATTTCATTTTTTGCAATTTTTCAAAAAAATTTAATTTTTTGTGATTTTTCAAAAATTGTTCATTTTTTGCGATTTTTCAAAAAATTTTAATTTTTTGTGATTTTTCAAAAATTGTTCATTTTTTGCGATTTTTCAAAAAAAATTCATTTTTTGCGATTTTTCAAAAATGTTTCTGTTTTTGCGATTTTTCAAAAAAATTTCATTTTTGTGATTTTTTGTGAATTTTTTAGATTTTTTGCGATTTTTCAAAAAATGTTCATTTTTTGCGATTTTTCATAAAATTGTCATTTTTGTGATTTTTTTAGATTTTTTTGCGATTTTTCCAAAAATTTTCATTTTTTTGTGATTTTTCAAAAAAAAACATTTTTTTGTGATTTTTTGCGATTTTTCCAAAAATTTTAATTTTTTGCGATTTTTCAAAAAATGTTCATTTTTTGCGATTTTTCAAAAAAATTTCATTTTTTTGTGATTTTTCAAAAAGAACATTTTTTGTGATTTTTTGCGATTTTTCAAAAAATTTTCATTTTTTGTGATTTTTCAAAAATTTTTCATTTTTTTATTTTTCAGAAAATGTTCATTTTTTGTGACTTTTTGCGATTTTTCAAAATATTTTTGTTTTTTGTTATTTTTCAAAAAATTTCGATTTTTTGTTATTTTTCAAAATATTTCGATTTTTTGTTATTTTTCAAAAAAATTTCATTTTTTGCGATTTTTCAAAAAATTGTCATTTTTGTGATTTTTTTAGATTTTTCATTTTTTGTGATTTTTTGCGATTTTTCAAAATATTTTCGTTTTTTGCGATTTTTCAAAAAAAAAATCATTTTTTGTGATTTTTTGTGATTTTTCAAAAAATTTTCATTTTTTGTGATTTTTCATAAAATTTTCATTTTTGGTGAATTTTCAAAAAAATTTCATTTTTTGTTATTTTTCAAAAAATTTCCATTTTTTGTTATTTAAAAAAAAAATTAATTTTTTTTTATTTTTCTAAAATTTTTCATTTTTTGTTCTTTTTCAAAAAATTCAGCCGTCAGCCGCCGTTTTCTATCGGCCGTACTCCAGGACTGTGATGCCCAGCCACCGAGCATGGGGAATGGGCCAGCAACCCCTGTCTCCTGACGGCGCTGTACTTGCAGCAGACGTGCCTGTGCTTGCAAACCACTCGCTAGTAACTGTGGCAACGCATGTGGAGTTTGAGCTTCCTCCAGATGCTTGCTTTGTGTTTTGTCATCAGTTGGGGCTGCCAACACATGGATTCCACTGGACGCACTCGATCTGGGCATAACAGACCCTCTATGGGGGGAGGGGATCCTCCTGTTCTTTCTTTCTTTTCCTCCATCTGTTTTCTTTCTCTACAGATGCCGTTTTTCTCTGCTTAGTTTCTGATTTGGTCTATTTGGACATGTCGATCTCCTGCTTTGCTGCGGTTCGGACCGCCTTTGCCTAGAGCTCCGTGCTTTGCACTCTTGCCTTGTATATTTTGTGTCCTGTTTTCTTACGTCAGCCTATCAGCACAGTGCTCAAACGACATAGCTTGAAGAACACGACGGGATCTACAAACGTTCCGCAAAAGAACTTCACTAACGAAAGCGGAAGCGTTAACGAAACAACCTTCCGCTGCAAGCACCTTACATTCCTGAGACGGCAAACCACCGACGGCTGGCTGCGAAATTGCCTCTGGTTCAGATTGGTTTAGAACCGTCCCTCTGCCCAAAACGCCACAGACATCTGCAAAAGATTGCAGTTCTTGAAACAAAGTTACCTCTGATCCGAGCAGAAGCGTTCGCTTACTTAATGGCAGATAAAATGATGACCTTTTTACACGGTCTGCATTCGTTCCGTTAGTAACAGCGGCAGGCCAGCAAATAAAATTCTGACATTCCGCAGGGCACACTCGTTTGGCGGACAAAAGCCACCGGGGACTCTCTTTGCGTGTTCCTTCACCTGGTCAAACCGCTTTGAGGGGGGACCTTTCGAGTAGTTTTCGGCGTCAGAACAGACTCCTCTAGCGACGGGTGGGCAGGCCTTCCACAGACGCGCGCAGCTCTACTGGCGCAAAAGTGGCTTAGCAAAGGACGAGGAAGAGAGGGAAGCACCGCTCCAGCCGGGCCCGACGCTACCGCCTGAACTCTGTCTTGAACCACTGTGCTCAGGGGAGAGCGCGAACGCAGTCCCTCACTACCAGAAATTATGCAGTCGAGGTTCCCACATTTGGGGGTAGGGTAAAGCTGCAGGCCCGGAGACCCAACCGCACGCTCAGACCTGCACGCTCAGACCAGCACTTCCATACCTATCATTTTCTCAGACAGTGCCACCTGCTGTTGGGTTGGGTGAAGCGGCAGGTATCGAGACCCACGCTCAGAGCAGCACTTTCTAGGAAGTAGCAACATCGGACACGTGAGTAAGGTTATTCATTTTATTAAAGCGATTCTTGAAATTAGCAGGTTTTATGGCATAAATCAATGTGACATCTTATTACACTAACAAACAATATTTCAGTGTTTGATTTGAATTAGTCAAAAGATAGCATTATTTTATGATATTTACAGCGTGCTCTTATTTTCTGTTATTGTACCATTCTGGGACACTTTTCTAGCAATGATTTCTGGCAAAATAAAAAACTTTAATGTTACAATTAATAATTGCTTTATATACACAATACATTTTATTTTAACATTTTTACTTTAAAGTGCTATGTAGGTCTACTGAACGTATTACTGTATTATCTATCTGAAAGTGGTACAGACAATAACAGTAACACAATAACAGTTTAACAATTGTAAATAAGATCTCTGGAAATCAAAATATCAATTAATCTGCATAACATTTACAATATGAGCTCTCTTAGGTTAAAACAAATATAATTTGCTTGTGACTTGTGTATGTTTTTCCTAGATGGATATTACAATTCAAAAAGGGGGGTCTCTGCCAGTACCTGTACAGTGCACCAAATGCTGCACATATTTTCATTGTCCATTTTGTGATATCTCGGTTTTCCAACCAACACGATTGAAAAAAGTGCAATCACATCTGCAGGCACATTTTAATAGATCAGTCCAGCATGAAGGTAATATTTGAAAATGTACATCTTATTATAGTGAAAAATTGTAAGAAAACTTAAAGTGCAATCTTATACTGCTTTTTTTTTTCAGAATTTACAATACACAGATGTGGACGCCTCTGCAGAAGTCAGCCACATTATCACTGCCTCTTCTGCAAATCAACCATTTTAAGAAAACCTGATTTGTTAAACATTTAGGACTCTGCAAACAAAAACAACAACCACCAACCCCTCATACTAAAGCCACCACAACTTTTGCCACATCTCTGCCCGCCACACATGTGCCTCTCTCCACCGCCACGGCTCTGCCCGCCACACATGTGCCTCTCTCCACTGCCACGGCTCTGCCAGCCACACATGTGCCTCTATCCACTGACATGGCTCTGCCAGCCACACATGTGCCTCTATCCACTGACATGGCTCTGCCAGCCACACATGTGCCTCTATCCACTGACATGGCTCTGCCCACCACTTCTGGCATTTCTAGGCCCTTAAAAAAAATTTGTCGGAAAAAACCAAAGCAACTAAAGCAATGTCCCAAATGTGATTTGATATGCCACTATAAAAATTTAAAAAGACATATAGAACATAAACACACCCCAAAAATGATGGACATCACTTCCTCATCTCATCTTGACATCAGTGCATAGACCCTCAGAATGGAGTCTATATGGTCCACAAAAGTTTTCATGGAGCTTCTACTTCACTCCATGTGCAAATAAAAATATGGGGGGAACCACATCGTATTTTATGTGAATTAAATGAGTGCCAGACTAATATGGAGTTGGCTTGAAGAAGTGGATTGCTGTCATACCAATGTGTTCACCTCCGGTCAGTTTCATACTGCAAAACATTTTAACCTCACCTTCACTCACAGAAGAAAGTTTAAAAGAAATAGTTAAAAGCAAGTGGTTTGGGCAGGACCAAATAAAACAGTGTGTAAATCGTCAAAAACTAGCCCAAAAAGAAAATGCACCACTGTCAGTTGAATCCAAGATTGGAGTCCCACCAACAAAAAGGTTCATATCGGTCTACGAGCCTAATATATCATATTATAGTAGACTGGGCAGAGTCATGGTATCATATGACACCAAGAAGAATTCATGGCACTGTCCCTGTGCAAAAACCCAGAGATCATGTACCCATAAATACATAGCAAAATGGCACCTCTGTTAAATTCACCCTGAACTCTTCCGAAAAGTTCGGAGCACTGAAAGCGCTGAAGAATTTCAGGCAGCAGCGATGGAGGAAAGTGATGAAAGTGAGAATTACCCTCCAAAGGACATTGCTAAAGTAAAGAGCATGGTAGAATACATCTTAATGAATAAAAAGCTACCATCTACTATTCCCAGTCATTTGAGGCTTTCTTCAGACTATAAGGAATTTCCAAAACACCTAATCCCTGATGAGACAATGTGCTACCACTGCTCAGACCGCACATTGCTCAGTGATCCTGTCTGCATTACACGTAAAGCGAAAATTCTCACAACTACAGGAATTGTCCAAGGTGGATAATTGTTACTTACATATTTTATTTTATTTTAATTATGAAAAAGATACCAAACCATTTATTTTACATTCTGTATCTGCAGATATTTCAACCTACTACAAATTCTGTCCTTTCTGTGGAATGGTGTACCGTTACCAAGAGTGGGCTAATGGTTTGCATAACTTCAATGACCATGTCCTCCTTGAACTCTCTCTCTGCCTCACCATAAGAAACCTGTTGCAGGTAATCGTTATACAATACATATATTATATGTTATACAATATATTATTTTTTACAACAATAGGATTTCTTCATAGTGTTGATTTTATCTTAGGCATCATTAGGCACATTCAAATCAAGACTTAAAACACATCTGTTTAGCTGTGCCTTTACTGAATGAGCACTGTGCTACGTCCGACAGTTCACACTATTATGTTTTCTGTTTTTAACTGTTTTTTAAATCATTTTTATTCTTTGTTTTTATTTTCTTATACTTGTCTCTTTTATTCTTGTTTATGTAAAGCACTTTGAATTACCATTGTGTATGAAATGTGCTATATAAATAAACTTGCCTTGCCTTGCCTATATAAGTACTGATTAACTGTGATTTCTTTATCATAGGTGCATACAGCAGTCAGCAGAGTAGTGGAGTACTTGGAGGTAACTACAGGTGTACAGTTCCCCTCAGCAATTATTCTTCTCCACGGCTATCTGCATTTTGAGGCCCTAACTGACCATGAATACGAGTATTCATGTGTATCTTGTGGTGACCATCCACCTGTGGTCATAATGGACCTCCACAAGAAGGCATCCTTTCATCTCTCTGGTAAATATCTTTCCTTTTTACTGCAGAGAGGTAAGTCTTATTAGTTAAACTATTAGTAAGTTTATAGTATGTATTTATTTTCTTTAGTGAGTGATCTTTCACAGCCTCCACAAGATTTTAATGGAGAGGTGGATTGAGATATGTTTTGGAAGGCACTGACAGAAGAACGAATTGCTCGAGGATTTTTTTCAAGTAAGGAAATTTATTATATCAGGAATGGCATGCCATCATTATTTAATTTCATAAGTGTTTTCAGGAGTACAATCTAAATTCACTGATGTACTAACATGTTTGTTTGTCCTAAAGGTCAAAAAAACAATCCATTTTGTGTTACACCTAGTTACAACTTTTGGGAACCCTGGATCGGGAGTAAGACTCGTATAGCGAATGTTGTTCTCAACACTGAATTTGAGAAAGTGCACAAAACAAAAACTGCAGAACGAACAGAAATAACTGTCTCTGAAGATTGCTTAAAGGACGAACTTTCAAAACAGAAAGTAAAATATTTAATGCTAATTATATGTATTATTTGTCAGTGTTGGCATTTCATTTAACATGTGTGTTTTATATGATAGGTGGGAGTGATAAGAAGACTGTGTCAAGAGTGTGGTTTAGATGCCAAAGGCTCTCGCACAGATCTACTCCTGCGACTTTCGGAGGAGATGAGGTCAAGGGAGGCCTATGACAAGGTTTTTGAAAAGATTTGGGCTGCTTCAGGTAAACCTCAATGTTGCACATTAAAATATTACAAATAAATCAGAAATGTACAAAGTCACATAGACATAATGGGTCCTGTTTTCTGCTTGGCACTGATTGGGGAGTCACTGGTGGTGTACAGCTCTGGGGGGTGTTGGAGGTGGCCTCGTCTGACACCAGGGTGTATTGTTGCTTTCCGTGTGGGGGAGTGTATTTACATCTCTGAGGCACTGCATCTTTAAAATTTTTAAAAGTATACTTTGTTAAGGTTAATGCCACTGCCCTCTATCATAACCTATGGTCATTTAAGTCCCAATGTCATTAATGGGATTTGATTATGTTTTCTTAACTATTTGCTTATCTTTTTTGTCTGTTCCAGGAGGTTGGGCTGTCATCATGTGTCCTTGTGGCATAGTTTACAGTATAAAGTGTAATCTGCGAGCAGAAAGTCCTCGGGATTTTGCAGATATGCTTCTGTCTTGGAAGCATCTGCCTAATGTTGTTATTTGTGACTTTGCCCGTGGACTGTCCACCCACACAAATTTGAGGAAACCCATAACTTTCACACCTTTCAAGGGAAGGTTACTCGAACCAACCACTGAAAATATTGCAAAAGCAAAATCAGGAAAATTACAGGTAACTCTGCCATTGCTCACTGCAAAAAAGCAAAGTCCAGATCCGGATGGTCATCCAATAACTGGTCCTGCAGAACACTATGTTCTGTATGACCGCTTTCACGAAGACAACACAAAAGATCCTCGTGATTCACTGAGGAAGCTTCGTCTTGTGCCTCAACTAGCTGGCAAAGTTAACAGTCAGGCTGCAGAACAGCTTTTTTCAAAGCTAAAGAAAAATAACTACTTTATGAACATGGCATTGCCATCCACACATGTTTTCCTCATGCGAAACATCATCCACCATTACACTGTCAGAAAAAATGAGAAACGTCTTCATGACATAAAAAAGGAATTCAACTCAAACATTCACATGAATGACCACAGCCAGGTTGTGTTAGGTAATGTTTCCCTTACTGTGTAACAAATACATCAATTTATCCATAACTGTACTTATGTGTATATTTGTATTTATAGAAAATCCATCCTCCACAGAGAAATGCATGGACATGTCACTTGGTAATTTGACTGTTCTTTCCAGTTGCTCAGTGTCAAGTTTCTGTTCTCTAATTATTATGTGTTATTTTCAAATTTTGATGCTTTAATGTACTCTTAGGACCACTGACAGCACTGCCAGAAAATATTGTGACTTTACAAACGACCGCTGCATCACCAGGCATAACATCAGTCACATCTCCTCTGTCATCAGTACCAAGTACAGAAAAAACAGCTTGTGAACCTACCACTCTTCTGAATTTTTTGGAACCTACTAAGCCTTGGAAGAGGGACTGGGATCCATTACAAGAGAAACTGGTGAACATTTACATTTACATTTAGTCATTTAGCAGACGCTTTTATCCAAAGCGACTTACAAATGAGGACAAGGAAGCAATTTACACAACTAAGAGCAACAATGAATAAGTACTAAAGGCAAGTTTCAGGTCTGTAAAGTCTAAGAAGGGAAGTATTAGTAGTTTTTTTTTTGTGTACAGTTAGTGTGATATTCAAAGAGGCAATTGCAGATTAGGAAGTGAAGTGGAGACTAAATAGTTGAGTTTTTAGTTGTTTCTTGAAAATAGCGAGTGACTCTGCTGTTCTGATGCAGTTAGGGAGTTCATTCCACCAACTGGGCAGATTGAGCGTGAGCGTTCGCGAAAGTGATTTTTTCCCTCTTTGGGATGGAACCACGAGGCGACGTTCATTCACAGAACGCAAGTTTCTGGAGGGCACATAGATCTGCAGAAGTGAGTGCAGATAAGAAGGTGCTAGGCCAGAAGTCACTTTGTAGGCAAACATCAGAGTTTTGAATTTGATGCGAGCAGCAACTGGCAGCCAGTGCAAATGGACTAGCAGCGGAGTGACATGTGCTCGTTTAGGTTCATTGAAGACAACTCGTGCTGCTGCGTTCTGGAGCAGTTGAAGAGGCTTGATAGAGTTAGCTGGAAGCCCAGCTAGTAGAGAGTTGCAGTAATCCAGTTTGGAGAGAACAAGAGCTTGAACAAGGAGTTGAGCTGCATGTTCAGATAAGAAGGGTCGGATCTTTCTGATTTTATAGAGTGCAAATCTGCACGATCGAGCAGTTCTAGAAATGTGGTCAGAGAAGTTTAGTTGGTCATCAATCGTTACTCCAAGGCTTTTCACCATTTTGGATGCAGTAATGGTTGCCCCATCCATCTGGATTGAAAAGTTATGGTGTAGAGTCGGGTTGGCAGAAACTACAAGCATTTCCGTTTTTGCGAGGTTCAGCTGAAGATGATGATCTTTCATCCAGTGTGAAATATCCAACAGGCAGGCTGAGATGCGAGCTGGAACCGAGGGATCATCAGGATGAAAAGAGAGGTATAGCTGGGACAATTACCATTACATACAAACGCACACACACACACATATTTATTGTTATTATTATTACAGCTTGATTATGTGCTGGACCGAAATCGCCCTGGCAGTGAAATAATTGTGAAGGAGGGGCAAGTGTGCCTTATTCGAGAAGAATTTTGGAGCCTTGGATTGTTGAGGGACATGGACTCCCATGTAAGCAGTCTGTTTTTTTATTATAACTTTTTTTATTAAAAACATTGACTTATCAAAGTTTTTATTGCAGATTGGAAACGCCTGCATGAAGCTTATTTGTGAAATGGCTCGACAAATTGTATGTACTATAAAACATAATATTTATATAGATTGTTTTAACTTGATCCAAAAAAAAAAAAAAAACAATTTCTAAACTGTGTGAAAATGTTCATGTCATTGTCAACAGTTTCTTTTTATTCATGTAGGGCAAGGACATATACATTGAGGACTTTTATGTTGTCCCTGTGTGGAAAGAAACTCCTAACAACATTGTTACTGGATTACCGGTGCGTGTATGTACTGTATTTACTGTGTGAGAAGTACAACCTAAATTAAACGACATAACTGTCCTGATCAATTCTAGGAAGATGCAGACTTGAAAGACCTGTTAGCCTTTCCAGCATGGACAAATGCCAATGGACCAGACCGCTTTGTTGTCTGTGTAAGAAAATATTGAAATGTCTAGTGCATACATTAATTGGTATTGCAATGTGTGTGTTTCTAAAATAAAACACTGAAAAATCTTGGAAGAAGCAATAATGTTCAAATGAAATATTTTTACACCTTTAACATTGTAGATAATGATGCCGCTTCGAAGAGAGATGGTGTTTTTAGACTCTCTGTACGCAGAGCATGAATCAGGATTTGGAGATGAGGAATACAGGGCAATTTTTAGGTCTATTAATAAACTAAGACGTTTCAGCCTTTATGTGATATATGGCTACGTTCCTATAGCCATTTCTATTTATTTCCTAACCGTGTATTATAGGTCTGTCACTTTTGGCTACGTTCCTATAGCCGTTTCTTAAACTTCTGGCTATGTTCATCTAGCCTTTTTTATGCATGGTGTTCTAGAGTTGAGGTGAGCTTTAATTGTTAGTATTACTACTATGTTTTGTTTACAGGAAAATTGCTTACCGAGTGGATCATGGGACATGGTCTGAAAAGACTGGATATGATTTTCCAGTGAGGAATCAACTTAAAAAAAATTATTATTTGGCTTTTACAACAATTAAATTTTTTGTACATTATTCTAAAATAAAATTAATTTGCTTTGCCTATTTTAGGCTTTGCCACGTCAGACAAGAGGGAATGATTGTGGTGTTTTTGTACTCATGGTAAGATATAAATTGAGTTAATTGATTTGAAGATTTTGTAAACATTGTAAATGACTGTGGCTTCTCTCTTTTCAGTACACCCTCTCAATGGTGTGTGGCATTGGGTTTCAACTCCAGGAGGTATTATTTTATTATTTATGTAACTTTATTTTGTTGGTGCTTTTTTTAATCATAGCTAAAATGTAACTATTTTAGTGTATATTATCTTTCTTTCTTCTAAGCAACATATCTTTTAAAAAAAGGGGCATGGTTATTGCAAGCACACCCAACATCATGTATTAACAAAAACATGTTGGTTAACTGTCAGACTAAACAGTCTTTCTTTCAGATGGATATACCTATCATCCGTCAGTGGTGGTGCCTTCTACTCATGGAACGATTTCAAATTGATGGGTATGTCAGTATTTATTTATTTTTCTTGTAAATCTGTAAAATTAAAAATTTATATTGTGTCAATACAACAACTTGTAACATGAATAACAAAACATACTTAAAATCTCTCTTACCGGTGACCAGTATGTCACCGACTCGGTCCCAGTAACTCCCCTCGCTGGCCAGCAGAGGCCACCATCTCCGGACTTTTAGCATTACGTCATCCATCTACACCGATTGCGCATACACCTGATTGGAATCTGGCTAATGACCCACGTACCTCTTATAAGCCGCACTCAAAACACTTGTTCAGGGCGAAGTCTTGTTTAGCCCCGGCCAGCATTTCTGAGCATGATCTCCAGCCTGATCTCCTGAGCACGACTCCAGCCTGTCTCTTACTTTGCTTCGCCTTCTGCCTGCCCACGACCCACGCTTGTTATACGGACTCTGACTCTCTCTCTGCCTGCCCACGAACCACGCCTGTTATACGGACTCTGATCCTTGCTGCCTGCCCTTGACCCAAGCCTGCATAACGGATCCTGGTTCTTGCTCACCCCCTTCCACTCATGCCTGGTAACTCACTCTGTGTCTGTTCATCATCAGTCTTGATACCCATACTACTACTGTGGATGTGTGTGTGCACTCCGGTGCATATTGTGTGTTTGAGTGAAGTTGTGATTAATAAATACTGCATAATGGATCCCTCCGTGTCAGTCTCCTCGTTACACAGTAATTATGGATTTTGTCTTGTCTTGTTATTAAAAGCTATGGGCACAGATTTGCTTTCTGGACTGAGGAGGCAAGAAGTGTCTTGGATGGAAAGATTCTGCTCCTTTTTAGGGTGAAACAAAAAACCATATCCAATCTTCCGGCACATGTCCAAGCAGTTCAAGATCGGGAAAGGAATGACAAAAGATTAGTGGACTTGATTATCACATCAAAATCAGCAGAGCAGCATTTGGTGGTATAGATGGTTCTACTTTAAATTACTCCTCTAGACTCTGAGTATGGTTGACTTAAATATAGTCAAGTGACAATTTAACTATTATTTGCCAAATATAATTAATTACTTGTGTATTTACATATGAAATATAATTTCCTTCTATGGCCCAAAGGATATACTCGGTGGGAAAATGTCAAATTGGTTTCCACTAAAACCCCGTTCTCAAGTGCCTGTCTACATTGAGAATGAGCAGTCCCAGTCAATCATTTGTGACTACATCAGAGGAATTCTTAATAAAACCAAAACACAGCTGACCTTCAATGATGAGGTGGAGTTCATTTGTGGATGTCTCCTCCCAGAGGTAATCACAAAACATGTATGTACATGAGCATGCTTATGTTCTGAAGTGTGTGTTTTATTTTATTAATTGGTTTATCTGTATGTTTGTTCAGGCCATAACTAATGGCATTTCCGAGTTACAAGGCTTGTCTTGGCAGGAGGCTGAAGATGTCTTCCTCCAGGGCCCCATTTATCACGCAAGGTATGTTTACTTTTTTTTTGTACAAAAGCTGTTAAGTTTTTATGTTAAACACAATTTCTGACAACAGCATTTATTTATTTTTTTTAGTGAAGTTGAGGAATTTAACAGAAGAATTGCTCGAGAAATGAAAAATCTCCCCAACAAGAATGTAAAGCATTTTATTTTATATGTAATTAATACATTATTAATCCAAGTATTGTTTTTCACAATTTTTCTCTGCATTTTTTACAGCTCGATGACTTGTAGGACCTCATGAAAATTTATAAAAAAATAAAGTTTGGTGTGAGAAAATTACTCAGAGTACTATCATTTATTCTGTGAATAATAAGATAATGTTCATTCCCTCAACTCAATACTAAAGAGTTTGATAAATCCTTAATGATTTAAAAACAAAAAACAACAACAAAAACAATAAATGACTGAAAATATTTAAGTAACTGAACAATATCTATTTACAAATACAGTTAATTAAAATACAACAGACTTAATGCATTAAATCATAATTTAGTATGTTTAATATTTTATATAATAATGTATTCAATCATAGTGCAATATTTTATAGTAGAAAAATAGTGTAATTTACAATTTATAAATCAATGAATTCAGGTTAGGCAATTTTTCCAACAGCAGGTGGCACTGTCTGAGAAAACGATAGGTCTGGAAGTGCTGGTCTGAGCGAGCTGGTCTGAGCGTGCGGTTGGGTCTCGGGGCCTGCAGCTTCATAATGTTGCCACAGAGACTTAGGGAATGGTCACCTACAATGGTAGAAACGCGGAACTTTGTCTAGACACTGTTAACAGTGATACCTTCCCTACCCATGACAATGTTCTGCTAAATCCTGATTTCATCTTGTAACGCTGGACAGAATGTGGCCCAGGATCTTTGTCCAGTGCACGTGTTAGCAGTTGCAAGGCAGCAAAATGATTGATCCGTCCCTGGGTGGGCTTGAACCACCAACCTTTCAGTTTACAGCCAAACGCGCTAACCGATTGTGCCACAGAGACTTAGTGAAAAGTCACCTACAGTGGTAGAAACGCGGAACTTTGTCTCAAATGGTCTGCTATATGAACCCTAATGTAAGTTTGCAGAGAGAGAGAGAGAAAAGTAACAGAAATGCCCAACGTGGGGCTTGAACCCACGACCCTGACATTAAGAGTCTCATGCTCTACCGACTGAGCTAGCCAGGCGGATGAGGAGTTCCCACTAGAACTAGACACTGTTAACAGTAATACCTTCCCTACCCGTGACAATCTTCTGCTAAATCCTGATTTCATCTTGTAACGCTGGACAGAATGTGGCCCAGGATCTATGTCCAGTGCACGTGTTAGCAGTTGCAAGGCAGCAAAATGCCTAATTCGTCCCTGGGTGGGCTTGAACCACCAACCTTTCAGTTAACAGCCGAACGCGCTAACCGATTGCGCCACAGAGACTTAGTGAAAAGTCACCTACAGTGGTAGAAACGCGTAACTTTGTCTCAAAAGGTCTGCTATATGAACCCTAATGTAAGTTTGCTGAGAGAGAGAGAGAAAAGTAACAGAAACTCCCAATGTGGGGCTCCAACCCACGACCCTGACATTAAAAGTCTCATGCTCTACCGACTGAGCTTGCCAGGCGGATGAGAAGTCCCCACTAGAACTAGACACTGTTAACAGTAATACCTTCCCTACCCGTGACAATCTTCTGCTAAATCCTGATTTCATCTTGTAACGCTGGACAGAATGTGGCCCAGGATCTATGTCCAGTGCACGTGTTAGCAGTTGCAAGGCAGCAAAATGCCTAATTCGTCCCTGGGTGGGCTTCAACCACCAACCTTTCAGTTAACAGCCTAACGCGCTTACTGATTGCGCCACAGAGACTTAGTGAAAGGTCACCTACAGTGGTAGAAACGCGGAACTTTGTCTCAAAAGGTCTGCTATATGAACCCTAATGTAAGTTTGCTGAGAGAGAGAGAGAAAAGTAACAGAAACGCCCAACGTGGGGCTCGAACCCACAACCCTGACATTAAGTGTCTCATGCTCTACCGACTGAGCTAGCCAGGCAGATGAGGAGTCCCCACTAGAACTAGACACTGTTAACAGTAATACCTTCCCTACCCGTGACAATATTCTGCTAAATCCTGATTTCATCTTGTAACGCTGGACAGAATGTGGCCCAGGATCTATGTCCAGTGCACGTGTTAGCAGTTGCAAGGCAGCAAAATGCCTAATTCGTCCCTGGGTGGGCTTGAACCACCAACCTTTCAGTTAACAGCCGAACGCGCTAACCGATTGCGCCACAGAGACTTAATGAAAAGTCACCTACAGTGGTAGAAACGCGTAACTTTGTCTCAAAGACTGCTAGATTAAACCTTATGTAAGTCTGCTGGGAGAGAGAGAGAAAAGTAACAGGAACGCCCAACGTGGGGCTCGAACCCACGACCCTGAGAGTAAGAGTCTCATGTTCTACCGACTGAGCTAGCCGGGCTGATGAGAAGCTCTTTTAGGAACCAGAAACCGTTTACAGTAATACCTTCCCTACCCATGATAATCTTCTGCATATCCTGATTTCATCTTGTAACGCTGAACAGAATGTGGCCCAGGATCTATGTCCAGTGCACGTGTTAGCAGTTGCAAGGCAGCAAAATGCCTAATTTGTCCCTGGGTGGGCTTGAACCACAAACCTTTCAGTTAACAGCCGAACGCGCTAACCGATTGCGCCACAGAGACTTAGTGAAAGGTCACCTACAGTGGTAGAAACGCCGAACTTTGTCTCAAAGTCTGCTACATGAACCCTAATGTAAGTTTGCTGGGAGAGAGAGAGAAAAGCAACAGGAACACCCAACGTGGGGTTTGAACCCACGACCCTGACATTAAGAGTCTCATGCTCTACCAACTGAGCTAGCCGGGCTGATGAGATGAACTTTTAAGAGCTAAACACTCTTTACAGTAATACCTTCCCTACCCGTGACAATGTTCTGCTAAATCCTGATTTCGTCTTGTAACGCTGGACAGAATGTGGCCCAGGATCTATGTCCAGTGCACGTGTTAGCAGTTGCAAGGCAGCAAAATGTCTAATTCGTCCCTGGGTGGGCTTTAACCACCAACCTTTCAGTTAACAGCCGAACGCGCTAACCGATTGCGCCACAGAGACTTAGTGGAAGGCCAACTACAGTGGTAGAAACGCCGAACTTTGTCTCAAAGTCTGCTACACGAACCCTAATGTAAGTTTGCTGGGAGAGAGAGAGAAAAGTAACAGAAACGCCCAACGTGGGGCTCGAACCCACGACCCTGAGATTAAGAGTCTCATGCTCTACCGACTGAGCTAGCCGGGCTGATGAGATAAACATTTAAGAGCTAAACACCGTGTACAGTAATACCTTCCCTACCCGTGACAATGTTCTGCTAAATCCTGATTTTATCTTGTAAAGCTGGACAGAATGTGGCCCAGGATCTATGTCCAGTGCACGTGTTAGCAGTTACAAGGCAGCAAAATGCTTGATCCATCCCTGGGTGGGCTTGAACCACCAACCTTTCAGTTAACAGCCGAACGCGCTAACCGATTGCGCCACAGAAACCTAGTGAAAGGTCACCTACAGTGGTAGAAACGCGGAACTTTGTCTCAAAAGGTCTGCTATACGAACGCTAATGTAAGTTTGCTGATGTGACCGTGTATAGGATAAGTGGTAGTGATTGATGTTGATAACAACCAATCAGGGGCCAGTGCTGCCTATTTTAGAGCCGGTTGGCTGTGTTAGGTGATGTGTCACCTCCAGCCCCGCCTTTCTTGTTCCGCGTTTGTTGACATCTGTTTCAGGTATGTTAGCGGTTGTGTGTGTCTCTCTCTCTCTCTCTCTCTCTCTCTCTCTCTCTCTCTTTCGATTAACGTTTGGATTAATCATCGTGGTTTCATTTTTAGCCTGGTTTTTCGTTGGTTTTCCTGTTGGTTGCCATGGAGTTAATGACTGCCACCCATTCAGCTCGCTTGTAGCATAAATGGAGATGACTAATTCGTAATACATGAGTGTACTACTCCCGGCTTGGTAAGTTTCTTATGTAGAGATTAAAGGGGAATGCTAGCGTGTGATTTTGCAAACAGTAACCGTTTTTGCATGTGCATATCTCTTGTAGGATTCTCCCTCTCTGTCCTGGGCGATTATAAATAAAGATTTAGCATCTGTAACATTACTCCGGTTGTGTTTGAAAGATTCTGCTATCCTGAGATCTCTAGTGGAAAGAACTACTACTGTTGTTTACTACTGCTGCCTGCTTCTACTATCTGCTGCTGCTACATTTACTGCTGCAGTTACTACTAGCTGCTACTGCTACCCGTTACTACTATCTGCTGCTGCTACATTTACTGCTGCAGTTACTACTAGCTGCTACTGCTATCCGCTACTACTATCTGCCTGCTGCTACTCTACTGTTGCAGTTACTGCTAACTGCTACGACTAACTGTTACCTGCTCTATTTACTGCTGTTGTTACTACGACCTGCTACTACTATCTCCTATTGCTACTGTTATATAATTTGTGATTTTTGTTCTGTTTGGTTGTGTGATTCGGTGTGCAAAAGAGTGAGTTTGGTGTTCTGTGTGAATCTTGCTTTTCTATAGCGAAACTACAGAAGCTGTATTTGGTTTTTCTTTTCTTGTGTGTGGTTTGTTGTTTGTTTTACTCCTGTATAATTTATCCCGTATATTGATTTTGATTTTCCTTGCAGGAACTGAGGTCCCATGGGTGCAGGATCTTGAGGTGGTGGTGGTGTCACTGCACTTGACATTTTTGCTGTGGACGGTTTGGGAAGTGTGGAGTGTGTGGATCTAGTGTGGTGTGTGTGTGTGTGTGTGTGTGTGTGTGTGTGGAAGTGTGCTTTTTGAACATAACGGAGCACTGGTGATTTCCCCCCCCCCCCCATGTGTGACCTCAGCCCTGTAAGTTAGTTTATTCAATTTATTTCCCCGGTTAATTTCATTTTCATATTTACTTTGTAATAACGTTGTTGTTGTCTTCTATAAATTTGTTTTCTTTTTTTGTTTTATTTTACTGCAGTTGTGTTGGAGGGGGGGTGCTGGCAAAATGTTCAGAGAATGTAATGTGACCATTTTAATCTGCCACAAATTCTGAAAATAAATTTTGTACTTTTATACTATACCCACGTCTCTTGCCTATCCATATGAGAACTGAACCTGTGTGGCCTAAGAGTAAGGTTTAAGCCAATTTCTATTTCCTGGGAGAAAACCTCTCAGGTGGCGTAGTCGGATTTGCTTTGTGGATAAATTGTTAATCCCTACTCTTCCCTCCTGCCACATTCTGGCGTAGTCGGCAGGACCCTCGTATGGTATAGTGCATAGACGTGAGTATTGGTAGTGTGGGGCTTGTTTTTTTTTTTGTTTTGTTTTTTTCCTGCAGGAGCAGATAGCGGCAGCGGCATATTGGTGTTTCAGTGTGGAGAGTAGATTTCAAGCCCATAGTGGTGAGTGATTTTGTAGTTTTGTAACTATGGATGAAGAATTACGTGAGTTGCGAGAATTGGTAGCCCAATTAAGGGCAGACAATGAAAAATTGCGACACGAACAAGTGCCCGTTGAACAACCTGGTCCCTCTAATATTTCCATTCCGGCGGTGGTTGATCCTCTTCCTGCCGTTCCTAGTTCCTCAGCAGCGGAACGATTTGTTTTTGTGCCACGGGATCGAAATTGCCCAAAATTTAATGGTAGATCTGGCATTATGATCGAAGAGTGGGTGGAGGAGGCTCAAACTTGCATGAGACTCCGCCATCTCTCTACTTCTGATCAGGCATTTTTTCTGTTTGATCATTTGGAGGGAGAGGCGAGGGATGAAATTCGATATCGGCCAAGGGATGAGAGGGAGGATCCAAACAAAATTTTTCAGGCTTTGCGAGAATTATATGGTTGTACTAGTTCATATGTAGCTCTTCAAGAGTCCTTTTTTTCCAGGAAACAACAGGATGGGGAGACCCTGTTAGAGTTTTCCCTAGTCCTGTTAAATCTCCTGGAAAAAGTAAAGCGCCAGTCGCCTCATGGGATGCCAAATGCAGATATTTTGTTGCGCGACCAATTTGTTGAACACGTTCGTGATGGTGCTCTTCGACGTGAACTCAAACAGTTTGTCCGTCGCCAGCCAACCGCTAGGTTATTGGACGTTCGTAGTGAAGCAATGCGCTGGGAACGGGAGGGTATGCCTGGGGGAACACGTGGTCGTAGCCAATCTGTACCATCTGCTTATGGCATCCAATATGGGGTACAGGGATATCAGCCTCCGGGAGGTAGTAATTTAGCAAGTTCTGAATTGCGCGAATTGAGAGAAATGCTGAAAAAACAACAACAGCAATTGAATCAGTTGACTCAAAATGTGGCTCAAATTCAAAACCTCCAACCACGTCTTCAGTTATCCCGGTCTAATCAGGTTATTTGTCGTCGGTGTCAGCAGCCTGGTCATTTTGCCCGGGAATGTGATGGGGAACGGAGACCTCCTCGTTTCGCGCCAGCACGTGCTGATTCCGCTTCAACAAGGGGTGTGCAGTCTGGGCAACCGTCGGAAAACTAATACCCGCTGAGCTGCAGGGCCACAGCTTGGTCGGGAGAAGAACAGGCTCAAATGTTTCAGCTGAGGTAGATTTTATGTCTCGCTTTATGGCATCGTGTCCTCAACTTATTGTATATATGAGCGGGGTCAAGGTACAGTGTTTGGTGGACACTGGGTCTATGGTGTCCACCATTACTGAGAGCTGTTTTGTGTCAAATTTTGGGGCATGGGGTCAGGAACGACTTAGGTCATGCCATTGGTTGCAGCTTCGGGCCGCGAATGGCCTTTCGATTCCATATATTGGCTACCTGGAGCTAGATGTGGAGTTGTGTGGACAGGTGGTTACAGGTTGTGGCGTGCTGGTGGTCAGAGACCCTCCGGGTAGTATGTGTGCTCAGGTTCCTGGGGTTCTGGGAATGAATATCCTGGGCCGCTGCTATCGGGAGCTCTTTGGCCGGCATGGCGCTCAGCTTTTTGATCTACCTGCTGTGTCACAGGCTCCCACTTCTGTATTTCAGGCTTTACAACACTGCCACCTCATTGAAGTTCAGCCAGATTCGGATCAGGGAAGTAGAGTTAAAGTACGAGGACGTCAGGTGTGCCGCATCCCCGGAGGCACCATCAAATTGGTTGCCGTAACCTGTTCAACCCAATACTCCAGGGGCACTGTTTTGTTTGAGCCACCAGAATCTGGTCTTCCAGCAGGTTTGTTGGCATCCCCTGCACTGGTCCAGGTAGACCATGGAACTGCTTACGTGCCTGTGGTGAATGTTAGCACCGCAGATGTAGTGGTGTATGCCGGCACAGTTGTGGGGACTGTTAACCAGGTTTACGTTGTTAGCTTGCCCCCAGAGATCTCTGAAGTTCCAGTAGTTTCAGCTAGGGTGAGTATACAGGTTGCACAGGCTGTCCAGTCTGTACAAGAACAAATTGGGGAAATTGATTTGTCTGTACTTTCAGCGGAAGAACAAGGGAAGGTGAGGGAACTACTGGAGAAGTATGCATCCGTGTTTTCTATACATGAGGGTGATTTGGGATGTACCAGTCTCATTTCCCATGAGATTCCCTTGACTGATGACGTACCTGTGAGGCAGCGTTATAGACGCATTCCTCCATCTGAATACGAGGTAGTCAAAGCACACATAAATCAACTGCTCGAGGCTCAAGTAATAAGAGAAAGTTGTAGTCCATACGCGTCACCCATTGTCTTGGTTAAAAAGAAGGATGGTAGCCTACGTATGTGTGTAGACTACCGTCGTTTAAATGCTAAGACAAGGAAGGATGCTTTTCCTTTACCCCGCATTGAGGAGACTTTAGACTCGCTGGCGGGGGCACGCTGGTTTTCTACCATGGACCTTGCTAGCGGGTATAATCAGGTCCCTGTAGGTGAGGCAGATAAACCGAAGACTGCTTTTTGTACTCCATTCGGGCTATTTGAATGGAACCGGATGCCGTTTGGCCTTTGTAATGCCCCTAGCACCTTTCAGCGTTTAATGGAACGGTTGTTTGGAGACCAACAGTGCCAGTCTCTGCTTTTGTACTTGGACGATATTGTGGTGTTTTCCAGTTCAGTAGATCAGCATCTAGCCCGGATGGAGGTTGTCTTAAGCAGGTTGCTCAGAGAGGGCCTGAAAGCAAAATTGTCAAAATGTGCTTTCTTTAAGCGTAAGGTACAGTACCTGGGTCATGTGATCTCTTCAGAAGGGGTCTCTACAGATCCAGGGAAGATTGAGGCAGTTTCACAGTGGCCTCAGCCTAATAGTGTTTCGGGGCTGCGGTCATTTTTGGGGTTTGCTAGTTACTATCGGCGCTTTGTGGAGGGGTTTGCGAGGTTGGCGGCTCCCCTCCACAGGCTGGTGGCAGAACTGGCAGCCCCAAAAAGGTCCAAGCATGGCCCCAAAGAATTTGAACAGGCCTGGTCTAGTGAGTGCCAGAGTAGCTTTGAGGAATTGAGGTGTAGACTCACCACAGCCCCTGTACTCGCATATGCGGACTTCTCACTCCCCTTTATTTTGGAGGTGGACGCCAGTTATAGGGGGTTAGGTGCAGTCCTCTCTCAAGAGCAGCAGGGTAAGGTGCGTCCCATAGCCTATGGTAGTCGTGGTCTTAGGCCCACTGAGCGCAATACCTCTAACTACAGTTCAATGAAGCTGGAGTTCCTTGCGCTCAAGTGGGCCATGACCGAGAAGTTTAGGGAGTACCTTCTGGGTCATAAGTGTGTAGTCTATACTGATAATAATCCTCTTAGCTACCTGACCTCTGCCAAGTTGGGTGCCATGGAACAGCGTTGGGCCGCTCAGGTAGCTGTGTTTGACTTTGAGGTCAAGTATAGATCAGGTAAGATTAATCGAAACGCTGATGCTTTGTCACGTCAGGATTCCTCTGTGACAGAGGTTCAGGATCTGCTTCCTGGGTTGGTTGTTCCAGCCGCATTATGTCAAG
Source organism: Danio rerio (assembly GCF_052040795.2). NCBI lineage: Eukaryota > Metazoa > Chordata > Actinopteri > Cypriniformes > Danionidae > Danio > Danio rerio. The sequence continues at coordinate 77,653,498 of NC_141024.2, read as the reverse complement.
CTAGTCACAGGCAGTTGGTGACCCAAGTAAACCAAATTGTATCCTTCCCATGTTCTTCTGAGAATGATATCAGTGTCCAGCAGCAGGCTGATTCAGTTATCGGAGAGTTATTGGTGTTCTGGAGGCGGAAGTTGCCACCAAGTGCAGAGGAGCGCAAGAAACTCTCCAGGTCTGCGGTGATCTTACTTAAACAGTGGGATCGTCTGAGGGAGATTGAGGGAGTGCTTTATCGGCGAGTGTTTCGCCCTGACGGTGGGGAAGAAGTCCTTCAAGTGTTGCTGCCATTGGCCATGAAGTCTGAGGTAATGACACAGCTGCATCAACAGCACGGGCACCAGGGGGTAGAGCGTACCACCCAGCTTGTGTGGCAGCGGTGCTACTGGCCGGGCATGTCGGGGGACATTGCCCGTTGGTGCCAGGAGTGTGAAAGGTGTCAGTGTGCCAAGGGTGTTCAGCCCACCCCAGTTAGCTTCATGGGACGTTTGTTGGCTGCAAGGCCAAACGAGATTGTGGCTTTGGACTTCACAGTGTTGGAGCCTTCACACTCTGGCATAGAGAATGTTTTGGTTATTACTGACATCTTTTCCAAGTACACCTTAGCTGTACCTACTAGGGACCAACGAGCTGAGACTGTGGCCCAGGTTCTGGTGGCGGAATGGTTCTGTAAGTTTGGTGTGCCAGGTCGTATCCATTCAGACCAAGGCCGTAATTTTGAGTCTGTCCTCATTCAGCAGCTGTGTCATTTATATGGGGTTGAAAAGTCACGCACAACCCCATACCATCCAGCAGGAAACGGCCAGTGTGAGCGCTTTAATAGGACATTACATGATCTTTTGCGCACCCTTCCGTTGTCTAGGAAAGGGGATTGGCCATCTTGTCTCCCCCAGGTCCTTTTTGCCTATAACACTACACCTCACCAATCTACGGGGGAATCCCCCTATTTTCTGATGTTTGGGCAAGAGCCTAGACTGCCAATTGACTTTTTGCTTGGTAGGATTGAAGAACCATTAGCAGGTAGTGTTCACCGGTGGGTTTTAGAGCATCAGAATCGGCTGCAGGTTGCTTTTGAGGGTGCTCGTGGGCGTTTGGAGGCTGCAGCCGATCGTCGAAAAGCTAGGCATGACCTACAGGTGCATAACTTGCCTCTAAGGGAGGGGCAGAAAGTGTATCTCCGTGACTGTAGTGTGAGAGGTAGACATAAGATCCATGACCTCTGGAGCTCAGTGGTGTACCAGATACTGAAGGCACCTAAGGAAGGAGGTGTAGTGTACACCATTGCGCCAACTACAGATCTAAGTAAGATAAAGCATGTGCACCGATCCCTATTAAAACCTCAGGTTGGTAGAGACCCCCTCCCTAGAGTGCCAGATGTTCCATTAGTGGAACGTGTGCTGCCTCGTGAGATGGATTCAGATGAGGGAGACTTGTTTGTTTTAGTGCCTGAAACGCCACAGGTTAGTAGTGGGCAAGCATCTCAAGGTAGTCCCCCTTCTGTCCTTCAGGATGCTGGTGGCTCTGAAGGAGAAGGAGGCAATACAGAGATGGCAGCTGAATTACCGCCTGTAATGAACCCTCCATTAGGCCCGGTGGTGAGGGGTGAGAGTGCCGTGCGTAGGACTGGAAGGAGTACGGCCGGACAGCATTCTAATGTACATCATCTGCCACGGTCACTTGGTGTAGGTACAGTTTCTAGTATAGTTGGTAGTGCAGCTGAGGTATGGTTCCGTCCTTGGAGTTAAAGGGTTTAGGAGACATCTTTTCTTGTCATTTTCTTTCAGTTCACCATCGGGGCGACGGTGCAGAAGCCTGGGGTGGATTGTGACCGTGTATAGGATAAGTGGTAGTGATTGATGTTGATAACAACCAATCAGGGGCCAGTGCTGCCTATTTTAGAGCCGGTTGGCTGTGTTAGGTGATGTGTCACCTCCAGCCCCGCCTTTCTTGTTCCGCGTTTGTTGACATCTGCTTCAGGTATGTTAGCGGTTGTGTGTGTCTCTCTCTCTCTCTCTCTCTCTCTCTCTCTCTCTTTCGATTAACGTTTGGATTAATCATCGTGGTTTCATTTTTAGCCTGGTTTTTCGTTGGTTTTCCTGTTGGTTGCCATGGAGTTAATGACTGCCACCCATTCAGCTCGCTTGTAGCATAAATGGAGATGACTAATTCGTAATACATGAGTGTACTACTCCCGGCTTGGTAAGTTTCTTATGTAGAGATTAAAGGGGAATGCTAGCGTGTGATTTTGCAAACAGTAACCGTTTTTGCATATCTCTTGTAGGATTCTCCCTCTCTGTCCTGGGCGATTATAAATAAAGATTTAGCATCTGTAACATTACTCCGGTTGTGTTTGAAAGATTCTGCTATCCTGAGATCTCTAGTGGAAAGAACTACTACTGTTGTTTACTACTGCTGCCTGCTTCTACTATCTGCTGCTGCTACATTTACTGCTGCAGTTACTACTAGCTGCTACTGCTACCCGTTACTACTATCTGCTGCTGCTACATTTACTGCTGCAGTTACTACTAGCTGCTACTGCTATCCGCTACTACTATCTGCCTGCTGCTACTCTACTGTTGCAGTTACTGCTAACTGCTACGACTAACTGTTACCTGCTCTATTTACTGCTGTTGTTACTACGACCTGCTACTACTATCTCCTATTGCTACTGTTATATAATTTGTGATTTTTGTTCTGTTTGGTTGTGTGATTCGGTGTGCAAAAGAGTGAGTTTGGTGTTCTGTGTGAATCTTGCTTTTCTATAGCGAAACTACAGAAGCTGTATTTGGTTTTTCTTTTCTTGTGTGTGGTTTGTTGTTTGTTTTACTCCTGTATAATTTATCCCGTATATTGATTTTGATTTTCCTTGCAGGAACTGAGGTCCCATGGGTGCAGGATCTTGAGGTGGTGGTGGTGTCACTGCACTTGACATTTTTGCTGTGGACGGTTTGGGAAGTGTGGAGTGTGTGGATCTAGTGTGGTGTGTGTGTGTGTGTGTGTGTGTGTGTGTGGAAGTGTGCTTTTTGAACATAACGGAGCACTGGTGATTTCCCCCCCCCCCATGTGTGACCTCAGCCCTGTAAGTTAGTTTATTCAATTTATTTCCCCGGTTAATTTCATTTTCATATTTACTTTGTAATAACGTTGTTGTTGTCTTCTATAAATTTGTTTTCTTTTTTTGTTTTATTTTACTGCAGTTGTGTTGGAGGGGGGGTGCTGGCAAAATGTTCAGAGAATGTAATGTGACCATTTTAATCTGCCACAAATTCTGAAAATAAATTTTGTACTTTTATACTATACCCACGTCTCTTGCCTATCCATATGAGAACTGAACCTGTGTGGCCTAAGAGTAAGGTTTAAGCCAATTTCTATTTCCTGGGAGAAAACCTCTCAGGTGGCGTAGTCGGATTTGCTTTGTGGATAAATTGTTAATCCCTACTCTTCCCTCCTGCCACACTGAGATAGAGAGAGAAAATAACAGAAACGCCCAACGTGGGGCTCGAACCCACGACCCTGACATTAAGAGTCTCATGCTCTACCGACTGAGATAGCCAGGCGGATGAGGAGTCCCCACTGGAACTAGACACTGTTAACAGTAATACCTTCCTTACCTGTGACAATCTTCTGCTAAATCCTGATTTCATCTTGTAACGCTGGACAGAATGTGGCCCAGGATCTATGTCCAGTGCACGTGTTAGCAGTTGCAAGGCAGCAAAATGCCTAATTCTTCCCTGGCTGGGCTTCAACCACCAAGCTTTCAGTTAACAGCCGAACGCGCTAACCGATTGCACCACAGAGACTTAGTGAAAGATCACCTACAGTGGTAGAAAGTCAGAACTTTTGTCTCAAAAGGTCTGCTATATGAACCCTAATGTAAGTTTGCTGGGAGAGAGAGAGAAAAGTAACAGATGCCCAACTTGGGGCTCTAACCCACAACCCTGAGATTGAGAGTCTCATACTCTACCGACTGTGCTAGCCGAGCTGTTTCAAGAGCTAGACACCGTTTACAGTAATACCTTCCCGACCCGTGACAATGTTCTACTAAATCCTGATTTCATCTTGTAATGCTGGACAGAATGTGGCCCAGGATATATGCCCAGTGCACATGTTAGCAGTTGCAAGGCAGCAAAGTGCGTAATTCGTCAGTGGGTGGGCTCGAATCACCAACCTTTGGGTCATTATATCTTGTTTAATACCCATTTTATTCGTTTATACTATTCATTTTATTTATTTACTCATTTATAATAATATGTGAATATGTCTCAATAAATAATTAAAATTTTGTTAATTAGTTGAGTGCTATAGGTCTTACAAAAGCCTTTTATCTAAAAATAGCGTAAAAACTCTTAACTGTACATAAGCTCATTGATCTCTCCATTTTTCTTCTTAAAATAGGTCTCTGGTAATTCACCTTCATCGCCCAACTTTTTTTTTTTTCAATTATTTCAATGCAGTCTTTTGGTATTGCTTTTTTCAACTCATGACATTGTCTTTGTAATTTTGCTTTAACAACTCTTTTATACCCATCCTCCACAATTACTTTTAATGGTACAAATCCTTTTATTACTTCATATAATACATCTTTAACTTGTCTTAATCCTCCGTCCCACCATTCCTTAAAATATAAAACATTTCCTTCACTTAAAATTGTTTAATTCAGTAAAAGTGGTTGTTCTAGAATCTGTGCCCTTGCTTTTGGTATAATCAACACATTTTCTAAAAATCCCCCTCATGATTCTAAGACCTCAACATAATATTTTGGCAGACCTGCTATCATCCGTTTCTTCATCATCATCCATAAAACATTACATCCCATATTAAAATGTCCACATTTCTTCAAATAATAATCCAACACACTTTTCCAAATCACACCCATTTTCCCTTCCAAAAACCTTTGAATAATCTTAATTGTTAATGTTTTCATTTTTAAAAAACTATCCAAAAGTCCCAGACCTCCTTCTTTTACCTCCCCAATCAAAGTATAATAAGCTATCTTGGCTCTTCCATTTCCCCACAAAAACTTTAAAACTACATCATTTATTTTTTCATAGTATACTTCAGGCAACGCAGTTACACTTAACACATACCAGACCTTTGACAACATTAAAGCATTTAAGATGAATACTTTCTCTTTTATCGTCAAATTTTAGCTTTCCAAAATCTCAGTCTTTTCTCAATTTCATTTAAAACTCTCTCCCAATTTAAAATATCTGCTTTATTAAAATCCATCCCACCCAAATTCCCAACATTTTTGTATGTTCCTTTTCTTCTTTAAAGGGTATATGTTGTGTTATTTCTTTTACTCTTCCCACCCTCATGCATAAACTTTTTCCAACATTAACCTTAGCTCCTGATGCTTTACAATATCGCTCTAAAATCCACAACGATGTAGTATCATCAGCGTATTGATACACAGCTTCTCTGTTGTCATTGTTTTCTATTTGTATCCCTTTAATGCTTCTATCTGATTTTATTGCCAATCCCAGTGGCTCAGCTTCCAGTGTGTATAATAAAGCAGACAATGGACATCCTTGCCTTATTGATCTAGTTGGTTGAAGACATTCTGTCATTTTCTAACATTTTCCCCAAAACCAAACTCCTTAAGAACTGCAAATAAAAAATCATACTCTACCCTGTCAAAAGCCTTCTCCAAATCTAAACCTATTAAAACACCCCCTTTCTCTTTTTCTTTCATATAGTAGACAATTTAGCTTACCCAATTCACCTGTACCGCACGTTTTTTCGATTGTGGGGAAAACCAGAGCACCCAGAGGAAACCCACGCGAACACTGGGAGAACATGCAAACTCCACACAGAAATGCCAACTGACCAGCGCACAGTACTGTGTGTGTGTGTGTGTGTGTATGTATACATTTATTGCATAAACTTTTCTAATATATGTGTTTTTGTTTTATTATTATTTAATTTGTATTTATTTACTTTTTTTACGGTAAATACAATTGTCATTACTATACGCAATTTTTTTCCTATTTTTGTGTCTGCCTATTATTGTAATTGTATTACTTCTTCCTTGTTCATGCATGTAATGCCTACTTGGTTTGCATATTTTTTGAACATTTAAAAAAAATAAATTAATAAAAACATAAAAATTAGATGTAGTATATAATCCCAAATCTTATTTTAAAAAAGTTGGTGGTATGGAGTTTCTTTTAAAGTGTGACTTTAAGATTTATAAACTCATATTAGGCTAAAAAAGTCTCCTCTTTTTCTTTTCTTCTGGAGAAAGTATTATTTGTTTCAGCTCGAATAAAAGCTGTTTTTTATTCTAAACTTTATACTTAAACCATTTTAATGACAAAACCATTAGCCCCTTTAAGCTATTTTTTCCCCAATAGTCTACAGAACAAACCATCCTTATACAATAAATTATCTAATTTAATGTCATCATGGCAAACATAAAATAAATCAGTTATTAGAGATTAGTTATTAAAACTATTATGTTTAAAAATGTGCCGAAAAAATCTTATCTCCATTAAACAGAAAAATAAACTTTTTTTTTTACTTGTTCAAACGACTTAATTAAAATGTTCTGAAATAACACAACTCTTGAGATTTCATTGGGACAACTTAATGTTCAGTCCACATACATTTATTAAAAGTGTTAAGTTAACTTAATTTGTGTTGTGACAACATGAAAGAATTGTATGGAACTCTGCACAAATATGGTGATCGGTTCATAATAAGTTGAAGCACATTGTCAGCTTTTGCTGTATTTGGCTTAACCGTTCTTTGGTGGCTCGCCAATGTATAGATGACTCTAATACATCAAATAAGTAAGCTGACCAAAGTTTTTAAAGGGAGAAGACTTTATTGAAGAGAATTAATTGTGCAGTTCATCAGCAGTGATGTTAACTTGTCGGTCTTCAAGTAACTTAAACCAAAATACAGTCTGTGAGACACTAATTTATAACAAAGGATGAAACCCCCCTGGATATTACCCTACTGCTTTGGTTGGGTCACATCTCCTGAGTTCCTCTAGGTCATTTGGTTCACATCTTATCAGAAGTAGATACTTGTTGCATATGAAACAAGCCAATACAATCTATCAACATACAGAATTATTTTGCCTTCTTGCAGCCCGATAGCAACTCTCACAACCTGGTACTGGGCTGTGACCCCTGATCTACACTACAAAACAGCTGGCAAAATCTTCACCCCTCTTTAGTTGAGTTTACATTTTCAGGTGTTCAAAGGGTTTCATTATCAGTAACTTGATATGCATTCAAGAGTTCACTCTTGTTTGGCATGCTATCCTGGGAGAGACCTAAGCTCATAAGATCCTCGAGCCCTGGGCTACCTCCCGTTAGCAGGACGAGAGGGGAGTGTGAGCTCAGGTAGATCTCGATGAACTCCCCAGACTTCTTTCTATTCTAATGACAGATATAGGGTCGGCTAAAGGGAGATATAAGGTTTACTAAGAGCTCGACTATGGTGCCAATTTAATGTTCAGTTTACTTAGGTTGTGTGTTTTTGGACTGTGGGAGAAAACCAGGGGAAATCCACGCAAGCACAGGGAGAATGAGCAAACTCTGCACAAAAAGTCAACTGGTTAGCAGCGACTTTAACCTGAGACATTCTTACTGTGAGGCAACAGTGCTAACCACTGGCTAATCATTGGCTGCCGTGTTGCCCAATCTAGAAAGGAGGGGGAGTAAGGGTGGGAGAGGGATTCTGCAAGACAAGGATAACTGAGTTAAGCTACGGTCACACTGGGCTTTTCCTCCCTTAGACTTACATTCATACGCACGCGAATGCGTCAGACTAGAAACAGGGTCATGCGTCAAGTTTCGCAGGTTGCTGAGGTGCAAAGTTCAAGCTTTGTGAACTCTGACCTGCGAAATCGCATCTGGACAGAAATTTAAACCATGGAGCAATTGATCACTTTTTTAATTTCTAAAAATCTTGTTTGATCCCGCCCCTTTTAACAGCACCGTACGACAGAATTTCACAATCTCAAAGTCTAGTGTGACCGCAGCTTTGTGTTCTGGTTATCTATAGTGAGTCAGGAATCATCTGATTGGTGAATCATGTTTTAGCTAATGCTGGACCAGGGGTCCGTTCTTCGTACGTGGATTACTCAATTAGCTGGATTTGGATATTGACGATTTGACACGATCCAGGATCATTTCGTTCTTCAAAAGTTTTCCGAGAGTTGTTGTCATAGCAACAGGTCTGGCAACTCAAACCTGGTCGGAAGCAGGCTTATTTCATGTAAACAGGATTAGATCGCGGCTTTTTAAGCGCAGCTGATTCAGGAAATCTGTTGCATTTGCAGTCATGTCTTGTCCGTTCTTAAGAGAGCAACCTGTTGCGGAAGGTGCGCTAATAATACGACGAGCTTTTAGAATTAACCGCGTCTTGAAACAGAGAAATGATCCTTTAGCGCAGCAGGATCATATACTTTTTGAGCGATATCGTTTTTCACGTGAGGGTATCATGTACATTGTAAATTTGTTGGATCCTCATATTAAAAGTTTGACCCG